>NC_057703.1:3651469-3669398 GCF_014466175.1 Vespula pensylvanica
TCACCTTACGAAAAGGTACAGTTCCCCTTGTTATCTTAAACAACACTGTCATCCCTAAAACAAATACTGTGAAATACTTAGGTATTCACATGGATGCAAGAATAACATGGAAACAACACATAAGAGTTAAAATAGAACAAATCTGCGTAGAAAGACGGAATATGTATTGGCTTACAAATAAAAATTCGAAACTAAACATGAACAATATGCTATTAATATATAAGAATATAATCAAACCGATTTGGACATATGGTATCGTTATATGAGAAACAGCAGCAAAAAGTTATATAGCTGAACTGGAAGCAATGCGATCCGTTATCCTGAGGACAATAGTTAACGCTCCCTGGTATGTTCGCAACGAGCAAATCCGTAAAGATCTCAAAATCAAATCAGTAGAAGAGGAAGTAAGCAACATGTACGCTAGATACAAAGAAAGACTAAGAAATCACCCAAATGTTCCAGTGAGGATATTATACTTAGAAATTATACTAAGAAGATTACATAGGAAACACCCAAAAATCTTCTTAGAACATAAGTTAAAACAATTCTTCTTACCTATTGTAAAGATCTTTAATGAGAGAAGATCTACGTGATATAAATATACTTTGTTATATGTATTTGCCGAATGTCCACCTTGAACAAATGGCAGAGAAGAAAAATCGAGATATAAAAAAAAAATCATCAAATCTATTCTAAGATATAAGTACATGATGTACATGATATGCGTAAGAACATTTTTCTACTTCTTCTTCTTCTTCTTTTTATAATAATAATAATAATAATAATAATTATTATTATTATTATTATTATTATTATTATTATATGATATTATTATTATAGTAATAACGGTAATAATAACAATAATATAGACTACTCCTGTAGGGAAAATCATAAAAAGAATAGCGTTGGGAGTTCTATCTCATAGATAGTGTGCAAACATACTCGTGTTTTAATTTTTATAAAAATAATATCTACTATATAATATATATAATATATATTCATTAATTGTTATTTTTTAAATAATCGGCAAATGTATATACTTTATATGTATTTGCTATCAAACAAAATTAACCGTGAGGTACTGTTGCTGTATTTTATCTAGTAGAGATCATTGCGAAAGGCACGTTAACTATCAGTGCAGGAAATAAATATATGAGATTGGATAGTAATTTCTTACTAAATTATCAAATAAGGAAGAACTTCTAAAAAATATCGGCTTCCAATGTAGGAAATATATACAAATATTTCAAAATAAATAATTAATATAAAAAAAAGAAACAAATATTATAATATAAAAAAAAATTCACAAAGATTTTGAAAAATTAAAAAAAATGTTTTTTTTTACTTTTGGAAATGTATAATAGGTTCCCTGTCATAAGCGCATAAACTTTACTTTTTCCAGTTCTAGATATTGTTTCTATTATTCTAAATCTAGACACATATTAATAATTTTTTAAATATTTTCAATATTCGGTTTCACTCTTTTCTTATAACGAAATCTACAGAATCGCGAAAGAGAGAATAGAAATAAAATCTTCCAAAATGAAAACTTGGTATGATCAAGGAATGAATAAGAAAAATTTATTATAAAAAGAATAAGAAGATTAGAAGGTGTGGTTGTTTAACCTTTAAACCTGGAAAGATAAAGCGTAGAAACTTAAGAGTAATTAGGAAGGGTCACATAGAATTTTAAGAAAGATCAACGATGTAATTTCTGGTATTCTGCAGAAAAATCTTCGAGAAAAAGAAGTAAAATCTTCCAAGATCGTTTGTTAATAATAAATAATAAGGTCTTATAGAAGATAGATAAATTTAGGGAAAAATGTATGAATGATTAACGGTTTTGTATGAATGGATTAAATATAGTGCAAAGGTAGGATGAATAAATATGAGCTTGCTATTCTCGTTCTCTGCTTTTCAAATTTTTAAACAAGTATTTTCGGAAAAATACTATTTTTAATGTTTTTTCAAAAAAATAAAGCTTTTTCAAAAATAAAAATAAAAAGATAGATCCTAGATTAAATTCTTGCCTTTAAAATGTGACCTTGTTCATTAAAATCGGTCAAGATGAATAGCCTAAACTTTCTTTATGTTGTCGAAAAATATAGGTTAGAAACTGATAATAATACGGAAATTGGAAAAAGATCGTATAAGTTGAAGTATAAGAATATTAATATTAAGTAAACAGTGATCAAGACGATATAAAAAACACATGCAGAATGTAAAATATGATTACATAGCCATATATATTCATGTAAAAATATAATTAGTCTCAACTAATTATAACTAGTTTGTTATTTCTATAAAAAATTATAATTAATTGCTATAAGCGCATGAAAATATGTTACTGGAGTGATAGCAGCATCCAATATAAATCGAAAAGATGAATCAGGATATGATCTTATAGACACAAATTTCTAGCACAAAAGTCTCACATTTTAGAAAATTATCTCGCATATAAAACACTATCATAGATATATACAATAATACCGTCAAATTTATATTAAACTAATTTTTAGTGTCGTTAGACGTAGCTTTCTCTTTTTCCATGTCGCATAATTTTTATTCAAAAATCCTATGATAAAAGAATCAATTAATCTTATATATAAATGAGTTACTTCAAATATCTGTTACTTTTATTTTTAAAAACGAATTCAATAAATAATTGATAAAATCATACGCTAGTCGTAACAAATAGCAATAAAATGCATTTTTTCACTAACGATATTTAACAATTAAGCAAATCTTTGAACGAGTAAATACACTAAAATAGATTAATTTTTGTTTAAATAAAAACGTTATACGTCATTATAATTCTCATTTTTCTCTACTCTCTCATATAAAGTCATGCTTTTCTCGAAATCACTGACAAACAATATTTTACTGTAAATTCTATCAACTTTAATGTATTCTTACTTACATAGTCTCCCAATAACTAATAATATCAATCATATGTACCTTATTGCCATTATTAACGTGAAATAGAAACTTTTACTAGACGACTTACAATAACAAGTTCTCAAGAAATCGATTCAATAGAGTAAAATCTTTGATACATCTTCCCAGATCCGCTATTTTCATGTTTTCATTGTCTTTTCAGAAAGCATATCCTTTTATCAGATTTATAAAAGCTGTTCTGATATTCGACTTCCATGAGATTTTCCCATCAGATTTATAAGAAATGGAAAAATTCTTTATCAAACTTGGTCGATCATTCGATATATGAAAATACGGGAATCATTTTCTGTCGATATACTTGCAAATGAATATAAGACTATTCGTTCTTCTTTCTTCGTCATTACTCCGCGAAATTGAGTCCTCCTATAGACATGGACGAATATGAAAAGACAAAGTCGTCAGTACAATGTATAGATTACGTTCTATCTTCTATTACTTCTGTGAGTAATATTTATACGTTTAGTTTTCCTCATGGCTAAAGATGAGACATTCAGCCTATTCTATCCACTTGAATCATCTCAAAATGAAAATCCTTTAGAGTGACGATTGTCTATGTTCCCTTGTAAGATATTCGTTGGTAAAAAAATCTCCGTTATTTATTTGCACATAATTTTTAATGGATGCAGTGCTACATTAAATGACTTTGTGACCTCAACATAGCACTTTATAGATCCTAACTTTTAACCAGTCTCGTCTTCGATTATAACGAATACATTTCCGTTATAACTATCCAAGAAGTGTCACTAAGATGTAGACTTGAGTTCTTGTAAACATAATGCTGTCAACGTACAGAATTTAGAAAAACAGTTCTTCGATGGATCGTATCTGTGAAATACTTTAACTGCCGCAAATAAAATCAATACGGATATCAGATCACCATATAATAATCATTGACTCGATTGCCAATTTCACAAAATTCCTCACGACTATTGATTTTTAATCAGAATCAACTGGACAATATACGTAATTATTGTATCACAAGTATCGTAAATTATTTTAATGACGTTAATAGTCAAGATGCCATTAGTATCATCGGCAAAATTACTTGAAGTAATTGTCTATATCATACAATATTTGTGAACTCTCGATTTTGTTTGAATGCCCAAAGAATTCGGACTGCGAGAAATTAGTGATCTTGTGAAATTATTATAATATAAATTTTCTGTCTTCAATATATTTAAAAGGAATCGTACTCTGATGAATCGATAATGAGACAATATAGAAAAATCATCAAAACTACATAAATGATTCTAATTAAATCTATTAAATTTTAAATGTTGTTCCTATATTAGCAAGAAGGCAATAGTATCAAGATAGCTTATGGGAGATTTGTTTTAAGATCAAATGCAATACATCTCGCAAACGATATAAGTCTTTAGTAATACCAATACAGTAATGTTCAATCTTCTGTTTTATTAATAACTCAAGCAGTACGTTTGGAGTTTGTCAACGATTACGAATCACTGGATGCTATAGTTCCAACATAGCGAGTCTATGATACATAGATCTCTAAGCAACGAAAATTTTGCTGTTATTAATATTTTCCAGTAGCTAGCATGTAAATGATTTACACATAATATCTTTTGATACGCTTATAACTTGAAATTATTCAAATTTTGTTTAACTGTTACAATACTTACAAGTAAAGTTCTTTTGTATGCGAAAGGAACTAGAAATACAATTTTGCTTTGCACGTGCGTTCATTTGAATTTCACACTGTACATTCGCCAGTAGGCAAATATATACAATGGCTAGTGTATTATTCTTACATATGTGCACTGTATTTTATCTTTATTGCAAGCATGAATTATAAAAATAATCTAATTTATGTATAGAATAAAATGTTGATTTTGCAACTGTACAAAAATGCATTTGATTTTAGTCTTGAGCACATTTGGTACAGTTCTGCTCAATATAGTCAGTAAAAAATAATATACAAAAATTTTTAGAATCAAGCAGCAAAAAGTTTCAAAATAAACGGAATTTGTTACATGATTAATAAAGACAATAAAGCAGTATGTGTGTGCATTCATTAAACTAGCTCTTTTTGCCTCAAACGTAAATACCAAATACAAAAAACCTTTTAGTGATAGGGAATATTAATAAGTATATGGTTAAAATGCGAATCAGTTTTTTTTTTTTTGAAGATTTTGAAAACAACGAAAAAATTATTCAAAGAATAAAAGATATGCCTTAAAATAGTAACACAGTGGAAGATAGAATTTTGAAAATGACTAAAAATATAACCCATCAGCAAAAAATATATATAAAATCTTCTAGTTTAATTTCTCTTTCTTCATGAGAATACTGACATGACAGCTCATTTAGCCGCTTTTATATGTTATTGTATTAAGAATAATATTAAAGAAGAATTGATTAGTTTAATATCATTAAAAACAACAATAAAAGGAATAGAAGCCACGCAGTTTTAAATGCAATTTTTAAAAGATAAATAGATTTTTCCAAAATTGTATCTGTAACTATAGATAGCTGTAATATGATCAGAAAAGAAAATGATTTTGTCAATACATTATATTTTTATTTATTGAACATAAGAGACATTCAATTTTTTATTTTTATTGCATTATATTATACATCAGCAGATTTTATGTATAAAAGCTAGTTTTAAATTACTGAAATCTATATATATTATGAATAACAAAAGTGGCCAATTTTATATCTGCACGCGTTTTAAATAAATAAAAACTCCTAGAATTATTAAATGAGTTTAATAACTCGTTAATATTAAATGTTAAATAATGTTCGATGATCAATTGTAGTCGTGAAACAATTTTTCAAAGATTTGTTGAACGACTAAATAAAGTTACACTTTTTTACATTAGACAGAAAATATTGAAAATTAATTAATTATTGTTGAATGGCTTTCGAAATTAATATTTTTGACTGATTTCTGCTTATATTTCAATGAATTAAATGTTAAATCGTAAAAGTGTAAACGGATTAGTTATTGTCATGTTTGATTTAATGAAAACATCCGAAGTTAAGTTACAAATTTTCAATCCTGACGTTATTTTTAATACTTTCAAATATTTTTTAAATACAAAAAAATTCTTTGCAGGTTTAATGAAAAATCAGATCAAGTTAAATTGACTCGACAATTTCTGCAGTTATTCAATAATGATAATCAACGAATTTTCTTCAAGATTTGCAGGTAATTAGCAAAAATAGAAAAATTTATTTTATATCCAAACATCAATAAATAAACTCAGTTAGGAGATTTTCGGGTGGTTGCATTTAGAAAGTATAGAAATGTAATTAATCGATTTTCAATCAAATCCTAAATGGAAACAAAAGCTTGTTAATTTGATAGAAAAGATTTGGAAAAAATTGAGAATGATCAATTATTTATTGTGATTAAAAAGAACGTAGAAGAGGAAATAATGAGAGCTTGAAATACAATATCCGAAACCTTTAGTTGTTGACTATTTGATAATTTATATTATCAATTTTCTCCTTTATATATGCTTGTGAGTCATTTTCTTGGAATGAATTTTATTAAAGCACTTAAAAAATGATTGAAGAATCTAGTTCGGAATTTATATAGAAATGACAAAATATGAATCTGATATAAAACATTTGCATCTAATTTATAACACTATCTCATTAATTAAAAAATCATATTGATTCGTATACGATGTATATGTTAATTTATGGATTTACTTATTTATCTTTATGAAATTCTATGTTAATCGTTTGATTGCCCTGCAAAAAATATTTCAAATTATTTGAACAATAAAATAGAAGCAAAATTATCGACTATGCACCTGCCTAAATTTAATGAACAATGTGAAACTTATCCAAGCTTTGGTGATATCTTCAAGTCTACCATTTTAACATGAAATTTTTAACGCTCGCAACATACATAAACTTATTTATTTGCGATCACGCTTATCAAGCAAGGTAACTAAAAAAGTAAAAGCGTTAGAAATCATCAAGATTAATTATATTGTAGCTCGAGATATTTTAAAAAAACATTATAACCATCCACATTATAAATAAGTGTATTAAAACATTTGTCGAGTTATTTACAGGTTATGAATAATCAGTAGAATCATACCATATGAAATGATTAAAAGAATATATTTGTAAATTTAATGAATATTTAAGAATCTCGATCAAAATATGTAAACGGGAGTCTTTAAAGTAAGTACAAACATAAAATATTAGTTAGTATTAAACATATTATGCGAGGGAAAATGATATCACGTAAAGGACAACAATTATAACTTTAACCCACACACGTTTAATAGAAGTGAATATAATAATAATGGAAATAAAATTGATAGAGCAAAAACATACTCATTAATGATCATGTAACACAAAATTCAGAAGGACTGAAAATTCAATTTAAATGTTTTACATGTAGAAGTACATAGTAACTTGCTAAAGACTATCTAAGATGAAATTTTCAAATAGTAAACCTCGATAGTACCCGATTATGCAATACAAAATTTATTTTATAAAAGTGAGGGAAACCTTTGGTTAACATTTTCGTCACATCTTTTGGCTAATGCTGGAGTTTTAAAGAATATAAAAGAAACGAAAGCTAAATCCTTAAAATAAAGTAAAAAAAAAAACAAGTTGACAAATATAAATTTAAAATCTCTTATTTCTGATCGCTAAAGTATAAAATCGTGCAATATTTTGGTCACTCTAGCGTTATTACAGTTGCTTTAATCGAAAAACAAGAGCAATTAGGTTTAAAGAAACAAAAATTAATTCAAAATTTCCCCATAGAGTATGGTTCTTACTATTATATGAAAGGCTAACACACAATAGATATGCAATTATGTCTATTCTAATGAATAGAACGAGTGTGAAATTAAGTATTCAAACTTGATAAATCAGAACATCAGTGGATAATAATGAATGATACAATTAAATTTACAACATTATGTTAGAAAATGGACTAACCATTTCTTCCGTACTTCTTATCATTCAGAGTCTTATTAATAATCATCTCCAAATTAATGACACATCTGAAAAGAAATAAAAATATTTTGGTAATATTACTTACAAATACATATGATTTAAATTCGAACATCAAAACTGTTCATGGTATTACAGCGTTTTTGGATTCAAGGGATAAACAAATATCATTTGAAAACAACGAAAAAGGATCTTATTACAATAGCTATTGACAGAAAACAGAAATATTGAAATTATAGAAAATATTAAGTAATGCTCTTGATATATTTTATAATCACAAGTTCCTAGTATTGCATAATAATTCAGAATTACAACGGTATTTGCAAGATGTAGGAATAAATTTTCATTTATGTCCATTACAGAGGTAAAAAATACAAGATAAAAAATATTAAAGATTAGCACAAATTACCAACTTTTATAGAAGAGCGAGGAACAAGTTGCAAACAATGGAATCTCAAAATTAGTGATACGGGCAAACTTGAAATGGAAGAATTCAAGAATATTTTGGTAACATTGCTTACAAGGAGATTTGATTTAAATTCGAACATCGAGATTGTGCATGATATAGTTTCAAAATTACTAAAAGGATATTTATCTATACCAAAAATATCTGCCACATCTAAAAGATTATTCTTTATGACTAGAAATATTCATCTGCAAAGCAGATGAATTTAATATGAATCCAGTATGAATCTAAAAATGTATACTTCTTAGTATTTTTAATAGTATAAAAATAAAGACATCTATTTGAACATATTCCATTATTTGATTGTGTTATTATTTATCACAAAAACGTAAATTACATAGGCATTTGAGTAATGTAAGTAAAATAGATAAAACTTTCTTATATAGATCACTAATGAGATACCCGGATATCTCACGGATAACCCGCATACCGGTGTATCTTATAAGTAACATTACTATTAACGAAGCTAACACTACGTCAATCTGGCTGATCGTATCACGAAGTTGAATCCCAGTACATTATATCCCAGTACAAACGACATCGTCTGAGTAGTGACAGTTAAAATTTCGATTAATCACTCGCGATTAATTGAAATGTAATATTATAAAACTATCACCGTTGTCTTTGAAACCAAAACAGAAACACTTAGTTAATTATTTAGATAGTTATTGATTATATCTGAAGCAACTACAGCGCATATCATGCTATGTATAACTTAATCAATTGAAGTGTTTGCTATTTCCTAAATCACAATGCATACAGATTCATATGCAAATTAATGCTTTGCATCGTGGCACATGTAACACAAATGGGCAATCATAAAATATTGTATTTTATTGTTGTTTTAATGGGGACTGTTCACGCACTATTGTACTACTGGTGGTCTGTTAAACTTTTTCTCAAGAGTTCATTTATTCTCATATAGGTTATTTGCCTCTAAAAATTCGTTAGACTAAGAAATGCTAAGAAAATACGGACAAAAAGCAAATTGTTCACCATTGCTCGAGTCCTTGCCATTTCTAGTTAAGTTTGTACTCCTCTTAAATATGCTAAACCAAGAGAGAGAGGGAGAGAGAGAGAGAGAGAGAGAGAGACTTCTACATCCACTTCTTTCATTTCATCATTCTCTCCTTCTTACTCCTATTTACGTTGCGCTTCTGCTTTTTTGAATATAAATTTTAATAATATTGTTTGATGAAAATACTAAATATGTTTCAAAAATATCATTTCGTTGATTATACTTAACAAATATGTCTTCTCATTCTATATGATGATTATTTGTCAATAACCTACAAAGTATATTTATTTAATTATTTATTTTTTAATTATTGGATAAAAAAATTCATAATGGAATAAAAAAAGATTAGTTTATGTCCTTAATTATTTTTTTGTTCTTTGCTGATAAGTGCTTTTAAGTGGGCTGACAGAAGGGTAATAGAAAAATGAAATTTTCCATTTCATTTTTATTTAAATCACAAATGTTAATCACTTTAGATTAGAATAAGACTAATTCGTTATCCTTTAATTCAAAACTTTGTAAATCAGCTAATACGGATCTTTCAATATAAAATAGATCGTAGATATGTATGAGTTATAAATACATCGTACATATGTATATATTCTTTCTCGAATAAGACTGACTACTCCACGATTGTTGATTTCTTATACAGTAAGTGTAGAAAGTATTCATACACCGATTAATTTGAAATAAGAATTTCGTGAAATTGTAGTTTATTGACTAACTTTTTATAAATAATGAATCTCTAAAGTAGATATATTCTAAAAAATTAATTGTTTGTACAATTTAAAAAATTAGTAAGAAATAACAAGAAATCAACAGAAATATGAAAGAAATAAGTATTAATGCAGTTCTTATTTCAAGTTGTTTACAAGAGGGTTTATAACGTAAATACATTGCATTATTGCTTCCTATTTATGATAGAATCGTCTGTTTTGAAATGTTATTAGCATCAGCAGAGTTTATGCTATTACTTTATACTATTGAAAATTATTATTATAAAATGGAATAGAAACGTACAATAATTACGATAGAAGAAAGAAAAATTATTATTGACTTGCATAATTAGTGTAAAAGTTTATTAGAAATTTCGCGGATTATAAAAAAATTTCGATCTATTATGCAAAGTATAATTTATAGATACAGATTAAGAAAGAGGCAGCAAAATAATTTGAAAAGTATGCTAGACGAGTTGTTAGCACTATTAATGTGTAATTTTATACAAAGTAAAGGATATCACAGCCACAATAAAAAATATTTTGTAAGTGAAGCAAATAGGAAGAGAAAATAGAAAATCGTAAATAATAATAGGCTACTGGAATATATTGATTTTTACAGACGAAAGTAAATTTAATATTTTCAGATCTGATGGATACGATACTATTTGGAAAAACAAAATGAAAAATAAAAACCAAAAAACTTACGACCTATGATGAAATACGATGGTGGTTCTGTATTTACTTGGGGCTGTATTTATTTGAGTGCTACTAGTATTGGTACATTAAAAGTTATTATACTTAAGAACAATATATTATGAACAATAGGATTTACATCGACATTTTAAAATACATTCGTATTTCTAGTACAGAAAAAATGGTCATAAAGAATAATTTTATTTTTATGTAAGATAATGATTCAAAGCATACTGCGTATAATACGAATATGTGGATATTATATAACACAATATCGTATATAAAAACTTCTCTCCAGTCTCCAAATCTTAATCCAATAAAACACTTATAGAATTTCTTGGAACGTAAAATTAGGAAATATAAAATTTCTTATAGAGAAGTTTTAAAAAATGCTCTTATAGAGGAATGGAATTACTTACCTTAAATTTTTATCATCAGGTTAATTTAAATTACTTCATTTATTCATCTTCTTGATGAATTTTTAAAAATTCATCAATTGTAAATTCATCAATATTTTGGATTAATATATTCACTTTAGAGATTTGCGAAAATATGTACCAATTCATTGTTTCTAAAAAATTAATTAATAAACTACAATTTCACCAAGTTTTATTTCAAATTGATCAGTGAACGAATATCTTCTATACTCACTGTATATAATATATAGAATATAATAATAAAAAAGTAACCAAAAGGGCATACCTAATCGGTTTTTCTTGTATGTTAAGGTTAACATTAATTTTTTGTTTAGGTATATAATAATAGATAATAAATTATTATAATATATATATATATATATGCGTATATATAATATGCTTTTTATTACGTTTGTAACAGTGTAAAAGATATTTGAATTGACTTTAAAGAAAACGATTGAAACAGCATACACTATTCTAGAAGTTTAAAAAATAAAGAAAAAATGTGAAAAATAATATACCATATTAATTATATTACTATAGAAAATGATAAATATGCAATAATACTAATATATAATGAAATATATATTGTCGTGTATAAAGTATATATTGTAGATTGCAGAAAATGCAAATTAAATTAACCCTTGCTAAAAGAAATAGTAATAGCAACAATACGTGAAATATGAAGATAAAATATAATATATTACGATTGTTATTCTAGTTATTTATAGTCATTTTATATATAATAATATAACCAAAATACTTATTTAAAATTAAAATAATTTAACAATCCACCAAAATAGTGTTTAAAGATTAACATTATTAGAAGAAAAATTTTATTTTCAATTATCAGTCTATCCTATACGGAACAAATGTAATTTGATAACTGACAATTATATAGAAAGTATAAATAACTCGATATTATAAAATATTAATAATTATATATTTAAAAGATAATTAACTTTATGACTCGATTTTTTCATTATTTTATTTTTATTTTATCTTACTTTTTTCATCCGAATGTTAATTAAATTTCAAAAACCAATATCTATTTATTTAATAGTAAATAGAATGAAGAAAATGATAGTAAAATTTCCTATGATTGTATATTTTATCTTACTGTGAGCCATGAACTTCAAAAAAAATCTCTAAGCTTCATAGATTATATATTACACTTATTGTTTGAATTCAATAAACTTACATAATAGACTGAAAGTAGACATAGGCATGATGATTAACAGCAGCAAAGACTATGATATTATGCGATGATATTATTATTTGCAAATATTAATCCTCACAATCACATTTCGCTGACTATCTTTTCTTCGTAAGAGGAAATGTAATGCCTGAAAAAAAAATATTAGACAAATATTAGATTGTGTTCAAAATATTTAATAGCAACATTATTTATAATATACTAACTAAAAATTTGAATAAATAGTTATACATTTTCTATAAAATAATTTCAATAAAACGTTGTAAAAGAAAAATCTAGATATCGATAATTCATTAAAATTTTCTGACATAGAAATTTACAAACTATTTTTTAGTATAAAAACATAATAAAATAGAATTTATTTCATTCAAATAAAAGCAACATAGAGAAAATACGAAAATATTTCAAACTGGACAAAAGAATCAAAACAAACAAATATATTAAACAATATTTCATTTTTATTTCAATAATTAATTTTAATATCAAAAATACATTTATTTCGTATGATGGAAATGTTCATAATGAAATTAAAAACAATATCAATTTTATTACATTCGAAGCAAAATATTAAAAATAATCACACAAAATCTTCTTGCTAAAAACTTGTTTTTTATTAACGGAATCTTGTTATTTGATTAGAAGAAATTTAAAAAATTTAGAATATAGATCAGGATAGTTCTTAAGCTGAAAGTAAATGATTTAAATATCATCATAAGAAAAAAGCTACAAAATAAAAATTTTTGTAAAAAAGTACAATTTTATTTAAAAATCAGCAAATATCTATTAATCTATTAAAAAAGATAGCAAAAAATACGAAAATAATTAAAACACACAAAAAATTATATTAGATTACTTTATTAGACTAATTTATGTATATGTTCATGTATATATATATAGCACACATATATGCTTAGAGAGTGAGAGAGAGAGAGAGAGAGGGAGGGAGAGAGAGAGAGAGAGAGAGAGACGGAGAAATAGAGATAAAGAAACAAAGATAGAAAAATATTAAAGAAAGAAAACAGCAGAGAGAGAGAGAGAGAGAGAGAGAGAGAGAGAGAGAGAGAGAGAGAGAGAGAGAGAGAGAGAGAGAAAGAAAGAGAGGTAAATAATATACAATCCATCAATACATATATATAGAAATATATAGCTAGGTCACGTACTTTAGAACGAATATAAATATTATTAGTAATATAAGAGTACGAATGTAAGTGTAGTAAGATCATAACATTAGTAAACGTTTCTTTGTACTACTTTTACTGCACAAAGAAAAGGTCACAGCTTCAGCATACGTAAGATTTCTACGAATCGCAAAATTAAATAAAGAAAGGAATGACAAACACATAAAAGGACAAAAGAATAGGAATTACAAAAAAATCACTTTTTCACATTCGTACTTTAATATCCTTCATACGTATTCAAAATCTTTTGGTTACTATGTGTGTGTATCACGAATAAGACAATATATAATTATAAAATATATATGTATGTACACGATCTTTGTTTTATAATACACATACGTTTACTTATTTTTAATCTTTAATAATTTTTCTATGATCAATTCTATAAAATATTCAACAACTTGCATAGAAATTTAACGAATCAGTTAAGTTTTTAGCAACAATGGACTAATGAACGCTTGCAAAGAACAAAGAAATAAAACAATTTTAACAAAAATAAAGTTATTATTCCTTCGATAGCAAAAATCGGTAAACTATTAAATTATGTTTATTATAAATCGAAAAAGACGAAAAAATCTTTTAGAAATACTATCAATTTATCGATCAACTGAATAAAAAAATAATAGTTCGAAAATCATAAAAATAAATTAAATAATAGATTAACAAACAATGGAGATTTTACACGCAATTCTGATTAAAAAGTATTAAAACAATATAATAATGTATTGAATAAAATATAATATAATAATGTATTTAACATTTATACTAGCTAACGAATCAAAATTCGTAAAAATATGCGTATTAATGAAACAAAGTAACAAAAATAAAATATGTAAGATCTTACACAACAAACTAGTAGTGATTGCAGGAGACAAATAATTTTTGAACTCTTCACCATGGAAAACTTAACTTTCGTCTGTAGAAGTTCACAAAGTAATGAGCTGCTCACGACGCGTCTCTTTCTTTGTATAGAATTGGTCTTATCTTGTGGCTCAACACGAGAATCGACAGTTTAGGAGCGTCTCACTCATTTGAGGGACCCTGTATATGCATGTTAATTTTATATTTATATTTTGTATAGTCATTATATAAGTTTTTCTTCTCACTATTTTTTCCTATTTTTAGAATTTGATTTTTAATTATTTAATCAATTGAAGATATTTTTGACAATTCTGACAAATACATATATCCCGATTTGTTTTTTAAAGATCAGATTTCGATACTCTTGAGTTTCTGTACTTTTGAATAAAGCCATTTCAACACACGATAGAAAATAAGACATTTTTCAAGCTCACAATTGCCTGGTGAATCTCTGCTATAAAGTAATTCTTTTTCAAAATCTTTATAATCAAAATGCTTTATGTAAGGAAATAATATTCAATGACATTGCAAATATATTTAATCAAAATTTATTATTCCAAAAACGCAAATATTGGAAATATTTATTGGAATATTATTACTAAGATGACTATGAATACTTCATATTTCGCAGCACAGTGTTGCTTTTTCAATAATCGTGTTGAAACCATTACAATTTAAGTACACTGATTTTGTACTTCATTTAGAGTATCTGTACTGCTTTGTATTGTTTTTATTATTTAGCAAGAATGATCATTGCACAGTGGGCAAATATGGATACATCATTCGTATAATATGTTTTTATCAGTTCTTTAATTCGAACGCAATAAATGTTCATATATTTTAATATCAACTTAAAATTATTCTGTAGTGAAGAAAAATGTATGAATTGGATGAAAAAACTAAATTACAGAAACCCTGATTAAAAATAATATAATCAAAAGTCGATCTATTCCTTTAAAAAGTACAACAATAATTATTGAATTTTCAATGAGCCTTGAATAGGTTTTTTCGTTCAGGATCAATGATTATTGATCCCCTTAAAAAGTAACTTTAATTACACAGTCACTGTTTAATTACACAAAATTAACAGAAAATACATTGTCAGTTATCATGAAAGTAAAAACTAATATGCGATATAGCTGTGAAGAATTATCAAACATATCAAACATAAAAAGGAAATAATGAAATTCTAACAAAGATTTAAAAGAAAAATATTCAAAACAAAAACAAAAATTGTGTAATTTAAAATAAAGGATAACTAAATTAAATTAAATCAATTATAATTAAATAATTTTTTATAGGAAATAGATTTTTACGAGTTTAAGTTTAATTTTTTTTATACATACTATATTTTGATAGAAGAAATTTAGTTAGATTGATAGAATGTAATAAATTATTATATCATTTTGCACGTTCTGTTGCACTTTATGTTAGGACAAAGTAAATAATTCTATCTAAAAATATCATAAAATATTTTGATATAATGAGAGTATTGTATATGAAAAAGTCATTCATATAATTAAAAATGTTTTCATATTATTTTTCTATCATATTTTCTATATATTTGATCAAAGAATGAAGTATACGATGAAGTGTACCAAATTTATGGCACAAGCGCTTCTAAAAAGATTCCAGTAATATATGATTAACAACATATGGTAATTTTCTGGCAAGGAAACATCATACATATAGTACTATATTGAAATAACTTTTATATTTTATTATTAT
This sequence comes from Vespula pensylvanica, assembly GCF_014466175.1. Lineage (NCBI taxonomy): Eukaryota > Metazoa > Arthropoda > Insecta > Hymenoptera > Vespidae > Vespula > Vespula pensylvanica. Next base: position 3,667,673 of record NC_057703.1, read on the forward strand.
AACAATATTAATTAACAATATATGGAATAATAATATTTATTTACAAACTATCTCAAGGAATAAAAAATATTGGACTAAATCATTAAAGTTCAATCCAGACATGTTTTTAGCGAGCAAGTCATTCTAGCAATTTTCTTACCATTTAGCCATGGAAAAAGAGATTATATGCACATTTTTATAAATCATTAAAATTGCATTCCGAAAAATTATAACTGCATGCATTTACAATTATACTTTATGTATATTGTTTATATACAGCAATACTTTATCTTACTAATTTTTATATATTGGAAACTTTTTAATATGAAAAACAAATATTTCATTCATGAAAAAATGATTGTTTTTTCATCTTAAATTTGATTACTAGCGAATGTCTAAAGATGAGGAACTTAATATTACAGAAAAATATATGAAATAAAGCAAAATCTGTACGTATGAATATGTACGCAACGTCTACGTACAAAATGTCATGCATAAAAATATAAAGGTTACGTACTTTTCGGTAAAAACAATACAAAAATATAGTCAGAAATACCTATTTGTGATTGAGAAAAAAAAAACTGCTTTCTATCGCCAATCAGCGTTGAGCGTAGAGGGGAGCCAAGAATATTGGATTAGGTTAAGTCAGGGAGCGAGTTAGTTCGACTCGTGAGATCCTTGATGTTGGTTACACCTTTCTCCTATTTTTTGTATTATATATTATAAAAATATATACTTTTATCATCTATACTAAATACATATATTACACATACATATAAACGCATAACGTATGTCAGTTATTTTAATCATCATATATATACATATATATATATATATATATATATATATATATATTAACGAAACACAAAATGTGTTTCTATCTTTTTCTTTTTTACGCGTACGGTATTTTCTAATTCCTTTGTGTAAAATTTTCTTTCTCTCTCCTTTTTTTTTTACATCTTTCTCACTGAATGTCCTTTCCAACGTATTCTTTCCGTGTATCCTGAAGGAACTGTTTTAATTGGAGTGGAAAGTAGCACGTGAATATGTTATTCTGGCCATACACGCAACAATCGGTAAGTTTTGCTTTTTTCTACATATCATGATAATTATTTGACGTAAGCTAACTTTGTTCATTTCAAAAGAAGGAATTAAATGTTTAACGTGGTTATAATTACCGCAAGAGACATTTTCATTTTTACTTCTTTTTTATATTTTTTGTTCTTTGGACATTGTTATGTTTCTCTATAAAAAAAAGAAATATATATATATATATTTTTATATTTGATAATAGAAATAAAATAAGATTATATAGATATGTATATAGAATATATATTATTTTATAATTATATATTGTTCTTATTCTTGTTATATACGACTATAGTAATGAAAAGATATAGAACAATGTGTATGAAATTTTATTATGTGATCATGTAATGTATATATCATAAGTATAACAGTGAAAAAAGTAACTTCTTTATAGTTCCTATTGTTTTGACTTTCTTTCAAATGATTCTTTCCTTCATTTAATTTCATGACTTATAAAAAAATTTTGTCTGGAAATAAAGCCTTGACATTTTTTTGTAAAAAATATTGTATAATAAAGAAATGTTTACTAATAATTATGGTTCGTTCTATAAACGACTTGTCCTTGTTGGGTATTGTTGATGAATCATACATTTACTTACTAAATATTTTCTTTCTCTTTCTCTCTTTTTTCTCCAACTATATATATATATATATATAT
>NC_057703.1:3669408-3786090 GCF_014466175.1 Vespula pensylvanica
TATATATATATATGTGTATATATTCATAAGCACTAAGAAGGAAAAAGTGACCTTTTTGTAGCATTTATTGTTTCGAATTTCTTTTGAGTGGTTTCTTCTTTTATTTAATTTCATGATTCATAGAAACTTATATATTAAAGCGAAGCTTTGACCTTCACTCTGCTATAAATATAAAGAAATGTTAACTAATATTTATGGCTCATTCTATAAACAACGTGACCTAGTTACATATTTTTTCTCTCTCCCTCTCTCTCTCTCTCTCTCTCTCTCTCAAATATATATATATATATATATATATATATATATATCATATATACATAGATACATATATATATATATATATACATATAAGATATTTAAATAAAATAAATTAATATAATTTTTATGATATTTATGTAAACAAAAATATAGGAAGCAGTATATAGTATATTCTACTGGAAATTTGACACTGTTCAGTGATACGACATTTGCAGTGAAACAATTAATTCCATTAATTTATGACCTCTCAATTTTTTCTTTTCTTTAAAAACGTAAATATCGAACGTATCTTATTCGTATGAGAGAATCACTATTTCTGAAATTAGAAATATAAGTAACTAATGAAATTATATAATAATAATGATATACGTACCTACATGTGTATTCATTTTTCTGTATTCTTTGCTGCTTTTTTTATAAATTGATAGATATTTCTTGATTTTAGAATAAATTTGTATTTATTAGCTTTGTTCTGCTATGATGTTTAAATCATTTATTTTCAGCTTTGGAACTATCTTGAATTATTTTAAATGTCTTAATTTCTTCTAATTAAGTTGTTTTAATTTTTAAATTCATCTTTCTAAATAACAAGGTATTACTAAATAAAAAGCAATTTGCGAAAAGGTCTTGTGCATTTTAAATATTTTGCTCTGCTTATAATAAAATTAATATTATCATTAATTTTATTATCAATATTTCAATAAATAAAATATTTCAATATAAAAAGAAGTATTTTTGATATTAAAATTAATTATTGAAACATAAGAAATATTTTATAAAATTTTTCGATTTCATGACTTTTTTATCGAAAAGACGTTCATTTTTTTCCAGTTTGAACTGTTTTTGTATTTTCTGTTATTATATTCCTAATGTTAGGAAAATTAAAATAGATTAGTGAAAAATTAATTCTATTCTAATTTCATTTTTCTAACGTAACCGTCCTGTTATTATATACGTATGATTATTTCTATTTTACCTCAACTAAATTTCAAAAAGATATCTATTTATTAATTACTTGGAAAAATTTGATAGAATTTTTTGAAAAATTCTGAAAAAAATTTTATAGAGTTTTTGATAACGATAGCACATCAAATATCTTCATCTACTTTCAACATTTTAGCAAACTAAATGGATGTTCTTCCTTAACTTTTAATTGAATTTTACTTCAGTTTTAATAAAAAAATTATTTATCACCAATAAAGTCAAAAATAAAGTAAATTGTGAAATTATCAAGGTAAAGATAACTTGGTTCATGTTTTCTTCATAAAAGATAAAAGAAAAAATAAATAACGAAATAATACCCGATAGTGTCGATAGATATTTTTGTCCGAAGAATCAATCAGTTTTCACAGATTTGAAATACAGAATGAACACGATTGAGGAAAAATTAATAAATACTCGTCAGTATAGTTGTCTTCTCACAAAGAAGGAATCAATTGCCTAGTTTAGAAATTATTGAATAAACTTATAATTTTTAAATTAGATTAAAAGATATATTAAATATCTGTTAATTATTGTCGCTTTTACAAGGGACTTTAACTTTATTTTTTTTTCAAATTTCGAGATCAGCAAAAGAAAGGAAATAGCAACAGAGTACAAGATTAAAATTAAAGAGTGTAATTTTATTTAAAATTAATGTGAAATTTGCTGTTACTTTTGAGATGATATTTTTATATGTTTATTGTTTACATTGTGTAAACAATGTCACCTAAGTAGATAATTAAATTTTCCGTACATTTTGAGATTCTATTAGAAATAAAATGTAGATAAATAATAATATCCTACTAACTTAGTAGATTTTTTATATTAAGATTTTTTTTTGTATTTTACAGATTTGAAATTTCAATTTTATTTAATCATTTAAAAAGTTTTAGTTAGATTTAAAAAAATCACGAGTTACTTAAATTTCTCTTGCAGGTCATAGAATTCTTTTGCAGGTTTATAATTTCTAAGCGCGATAACTCATTTAGTTTACGTTTATGTTTATGAAATCTACAGAGATTTTTGCATATGAGTAATTTTCGATTTTTTGATTAAAAAGACATTATTTGCCCTGTATATGTTGTGATATATTTTATTCTTGTTGTGCTGTATTGTATTTTATTATTCTCGTACATTATTGCTGTGGTAATCTTGAAATCAATCTGCCTAAAATCATCACTTATATTAATGATATATGAATAAAAGATTTATCGTAAGGACAAAAATATTCTCTGCAGTGATATATAACTCTTGAGTTCTACGAATTTTTTGACCTGAATAACTTCTTTCTTAAGAAATTAATATTTATGAATTTAATGTCTATTCTGCTTTGGTTTAACGGTTTGCTGAAAAATGGAATTTATTAGATTGATGCATATGAAATGCCGAATTTTTTCTAGGAATAACAGAAACCTTATATCGTTTATTAAGACTTTTTATTACGTCTGACTTTATAATGATTTACACCAACAATGAGCCTAGGCGTAATTTTTAACCGATCTTGATTAACGATGAAGGTTTAAGCGAGAATCGTACCTTTTAGAATTTTTGAAAAAGATTTATTTGCTTTGAAAAAAATCGTGTCAAAAATCTTTCTAGAATAAAATATGAATGAATTTTATAAAAAAAATTGTAGTTATTTTATATACTAAAGACACAGAAATTTTATATATAATATGTAATACAATGGCAAATCTGGATTTGTGCAATCCAGGAATGGATTTCGAAATCTTGCGTGGGACTGAATGTCAATTTTTTATTCTAAGGAATTGATGTAAACGGATAAGATCAACTAATTTATTTCTTTTTGCAATTAAATCTATATTCTAATTAAAATTAAATATAAATGAGATAGGAATTTTGATTCATGTACAATCCTTACAAAACAGTGGTAAAATTGAAACGTAAAAAATAGGTTAAGGAACGACGGATATGATACCCCATTTTTTAATACAAAACATCGTAAATTTTCAAAAATCAAATAATGCTTCCTTAAACTCTGGTATAGGTGATTGATTTGCCTATCGATTCTTCCGAATAGGACAATTGTTCTTGATGATACAAATTGTAATTAATGTTGGGTAGGATTGATGTGAGTTTGGAGATCCTGTGGCAAAGCTCTTAAAAGTTGCAGTACCAAAGTACTCTCTCAAAACATTTGCACTAATGGAATTATAACAATTATAACAGATATTGGTGCTGATTTACATAGCTCGACAGAGTAACTCATGTAAACTTAAAATTAATCCATAAAGTCAAACTTTTTTATTGTCTACAATTCGAGTGCACAGATGTACGTACAGAAAAGTAATTGATTATAAGTGGTGATCTCTGATTATCTCTTACGCACCTAACCAGATTTAATCATTTATATATTATAATATATTATTCTAGCGTTTACGTTCAATCTTGTTTAGAATTTTCTATTGCTCAGATCATTGCAATACTCTTCTATTTCAATATTGCCTTTTCCTGGTGGATGTGAGGTTCCTACTTTCTCATTTCAATGTTGTCTCTTTTCGATTACGTATTCGATGTTACTTTATGGTATCGCTGTAGATCAGTTTCCTCATCTGCTTGGCATAACACATATTAATCCCCCCCATTTTCCGTAGGAAAATCTCGTTGTAAGAGTCAGCCGTTTCAGGTATCGACGATAAAGCCTTCCTCCAGGTGTAACGCCTAGGAATAGTTGACTAATCGTCTCGTATTTTCTTTTCTTTTCTGTGCGATGTAATATCCATAATTATTATTTTTGTCCTCTCGCACATAATAACAATGATGTACTTGTAAGTCCTCTGCAAACGTTGGAACCGTTTGATTAATTCTTAGGATTGTTAGGAGTACTAAAGGTTTTTAGATTAGTTGATTTAGGATGTCATTGTGCCGTTTCGTGATAGTGATTAGATTCGGTTTGCAATGGCAGAATACATGCGGCAGTGTCTTATTGATCGTATTATGTCTTCAACATCTTTTGTTGTTATTTCCGAAGTGTCGGATCTCGTTTAGCAGTACACACTCAAGATGAATGCAGTGAATGAAATAGCAGTATGCGAATTGGCAAAACTTTTCATTTCGAAATAAAGTGGTTCAATAGAATTACTGTTGATGCAAGCTCGTATACTTTTTTCTGATTTGATTTAGCAAAAAGTTGATTCCGGTAATATTCGCGAATTGCGTTTCGGAGAGAAGCTTCAGTTTTCTTGACGTGGATAGGAGAGTAGTTAAGGCTCAGCTCCAGGTTTCCGTTTGGTAAAACTGACCACGGAAATGCATACTATTTGATACTCCTTTGGTTGATCAACATAAGATTTACGTTCTGGCGATCTCTGTGGATTCACTGGATAGTTCGTCTCCATACTGTCATTGAAATTCCAGGCAAGGTGTTCTCCTGATTCTTCTCTCTTTTTTTTATGCCTTTGAGAAGCGTAAGCGTCAGTGAGTTTAAGCTATTGGATTCTAATAGTTGTAATCCACGGATGAGTTGCAAGATACTCGCCAGAATGTTGATTGGCAATATGCTTATCTCTCCCTTTGACGGTTAAGGTATAATATTTCTGTTTTAGTCCTTTGCGGAAGATTATTTCGCCGACTACCTTGATTTCCTTGTTTAGAATCGTTAATGATTTCTTCTGTTCTTTATTCCGTTATTCCATTCTTCAGATATGCATGATGATGGAATGAAAGTATGGATAGAAAAGGGTAGGATGAGCAATGAAGGTGGTCGAATCGATGAGAACGGGATGACTGTTGGTTATCAGATATTGGATAACGGATAGTAGTACTGACGCAGACGCTTGGAGAAATCCCCATGTCTCTTATACAGGTCGACGCGCACATCCGCTAGTTTAATAAATTTACCAGCTCGTAGTCGGCAAAATCCTTCTCCTCGTTGTCCCTCTCGTTCTCTTCCACTCGATGATCTAGTGTAGTTACATCAATTAACTCCTAACTGGATATCTTTGTTCTGTTATTTCTTAGTTAGTATCAAAGAGAAAAAATAAGTATACTTTGATCTTAACTATACGCCAAGGAGTTATAATAAAATGGCACCGTGGTTACCATATTTCCTATGATAGATTATTGATATATGCATTGTATAGGAACGATAATGTTGCCCAATTATTTCAACCTTTTTGATCAAATCGTCTAATTGTCTCGAATAATCTTGGTAATCAATGCAAAAAAAATTTTAATTTTGTTATGGTATGTAATAAATATTCGAGGATGTCTTTTAATTTCTTCATTCCTTCAATTAATTTGCTGTTATTATATGCTACTTTGGGTATTAAGAATTCGTTATCGATTTTCAAACTATTAGGCTTGATAATAAAATTATTATTGATATCTGTACATTTTTATACAGAATTTAATTTGAATATGTTGTCTTTGATTCTATGAGAAACAATATATGATGGCATTGTATGTGGATTTCAGTTCTATCTTTTCCATGATATAACCATTCTCTAAACTATGAACCATTCTCTATACTAATAAACATAACTACATCTATCCTAATATTTTCAAAAAAGCAAGGCAGTTGTTTTACCTATCATTTTTTATTTTAGTTAGAGCGCTCATGAGTGTTTCTTGGTTTATTAGAAATTGAGACGGTTCTCTTTTCTGGATTGCGTCTGGGTTGCGTCTGGGTTGCGTCTGGGTTTCAGTAAGCACATTATAGTGGAGTGATTTTCGATAATGGCTATTTTGGTTTCGAAGCAAGCAATCTTTCCTCAACAATTCTGTTCAGTCTTTTTCATTCTTTTATTTAATGCGTCGAAATTTTTCTGAATAATTCCTAACCAGTTGTGTAAACTTTGATTAGCCCATTATAGACTAATTTTTAATTTAACGAGCTCAGTCTGATTTTTAAAGAGCTATTATATATATACTTATTATCGTTATAGATAGCATTTATAATATTCTGGATCAGAATCGCTTATAGTTCCAAATAAAATTTTACTGATAACAAAGTTATATACATTTTGGCCTTTACGTGCAGATGATGAAATTCTTAACCTAGTTTCTCTTATCTTAATCCGTAATATTCAATTATATTTCAATACTATGTAGCGTATTAGTCTATGTGTATTTACTACAGAGGACCTATAAGAGGGAAATCTCGAATAATAGCTTCTTTTCTTTTTGATCCAATGTGGATTTTTCACCTATTTGTACGTTACGAGAGTTCACGTTTCGTGAAATACTCTAATTGTGCCTAATTTTTCGAAATATAAGTGTTTTGTCGTATTTCAAGAACGTTTTGGAATTTTTCGCTCCTGACTACATGGAACTCTTACAGGACCGTCGGCTATAACGGATTTGAGGTTTTGAAGATTCTTTCGTTTCGCTTTAGAACGACTTTCACGTACGCGACCATCGGTGGAAAATGTGAAAAGTTTGTTTCTAGAACGTAGTTATATTCTATAACTCCTATTCTCTAATTCTTCTTTGTTTCTTTATTTTGGAGCTATTCGCTTGTAATTCATATATTTCGTTCTCAAGCCCCTGTAAGTATTCGTCATAAGTGCATTTAATATAGTGAATAGCAGGATTTTCAACCTTACGAATGTAAACTGACTTGTATGGGGTATACCCTGAGAAGTATTGTAGTTATAGGTGTAGTAAATAATAAATAATTATTCCAACTATCTTGTCTGGCATAATTCTTTGAATAATTCTTTAATATTTAAATCCTTTACATTGGTTTGTGTTACATAGATATGTTGTCATTATCATATATTTTATGCCAGTTAATTTCTCAAAATAAGTTTTGAATTGAAACTCGTTCCGTAGTATTGTTCTTGGACGACTATAACGAGGTATGTAATTTTTCAGAGAAGTATCTGGACTTCTAGCTTGGTTGGCTCGTATAAGATTCTAATGATCAAGTTAAGAACGCTGGACAGTTAATGTGAATTTATTCCTTCAGTTTGTCTCTGATAAAGATTCAACTATGTTCATTCCGATTTTCTTATTAAATCGCATTGGTATATCCGTAATTACGAAAGTTATCTTCATTGACCGTCTCTTGACGATATTTTACAAATTGTACGATATTTTATATAATTATCAATATCAGATATTATTGTTGGCTAATAATAATTTTCAATAATCTCTTTTAATTTCTCGGTATCCTAACGATTTTAACAGGATATAGTCTTCATCTGTCGTTATAATATGTCCAAGATATTGCAATTCAGGCATTCACATTTGTCCTTATATTTTCAGTAATAAGATCTCTTCAAATAATAAGATCCATCCCGCTACTTGTATATATAAATCTTTTTCTTCGTTATCAAATGCTTTACGATTTGTTAGTACTTTAAAAGGGATTTGTAACAGATAAACCTTGAATGAAATTTATTTCACTGGTGTACTTTAATACTGTGTAATAATAGACTGTGTAAAAAAATTGACCTACAGAATTCTTTTGCATTAATATCGCATAAAAACCATATTTGCATGTATCGGTATGTATTGTCTGTTTCCGTTCCTGCACGATACAATTTATTCTTCAGATATTATAGAACATGGGGTATCATTTTCTAGTTGAGGAAATATGTAGATAAAAAGAAAATACTTTGCCACTATCGTCCGAACTTAGGCATTTTTAATCAAGAAGTAGTCTTCGATTATATGGCTAAAGATAAATAAACAACGAAAGTAGACAAAACGTATTGTGGATTTGATTATAATATACTTTGAAAGCATTCATGAGCCAATATGGTTATCAGAACAAATTTATAAAAACGGAGTTCAGAAACAGGGCTTTCTTCTGTACAAATTGCCTATCATTGCGGGACTAGTATAAACGCAACGTAATGTGCTTCGCAGTTACGCGCGTACAATATAACATAAAATTTTGGTTCTTCGAGCTAAATTCTAATGATGTTTTTGGTACTGTGAGAGCAGGTCAAGGAAGAAGCGAAATTATCGTGAAAGGAGGAAAGTCACAGTGACGAGCATCAAGCCGGACGACTTTCATAGATCTGGTACTTTACAAGTCGTGTTGTTTATTCTTTGAGTTTCTTATCATTTCTTATCTTCTTTTACAATGGAACCATCTGTCGCATTTATCTTAAGTGATTTGAAGCTTAAACCGCGAATCTTTAAAGTTAACAGTTTTAAGAATAGGATCAATACTTATGAAGAAGAGAGATCATTAAGAAAATGAAAACTACAAATCGTTTATGTGAAGGAAGCCTTCGTTAAATTTAATGATGTTCAATTGACATTGTTGAGTTCCCTCTTAGTTATAGAGCTATATTTAAATGAAAAATTCAGTTTTATCGAATATGGCTGTATTCTCTGCTACGGCACAGTACTATGGTCTTTCGTTGATGGCCACAGTTTAATTTCAGAACGGTAATCGTAATAATGAATACCGATAATAGGTCTCAGGCACATTTTATATTCGAAAATATGTTTATATATAAAATATATTTTGTATTCGAAAAATGTGATATTTGATAAAGCGGAAAAGATGAAAATGTATTTAAACGGAAAGCACATCCCGCTGAGACAATCGGTCGACACATTATTAAACTGTTTTTCAATGAAGAAGATCGCATTTAGCGAAAATGGGCTTGCGAACTCAAAGTTTCATATTCACGAAATATTCATTATTGAAAAATCTATTGTTAGCGTGATATAGCGAAACTCGGATATTACGCTAAAACGTCATGGATTATATTGCTTACGTGAAACTCCCTTCAGCAGTGATATGATTTTCATTAGCACTTGTTATATTACGTCAGATCGAATCTTACAATCAAACTACGCATCTATATTTTCAAATATCGTATGTAAAAGATGGTTGATGCAAAGATTTACGACCCCTCGTTGAGTCAAACCGCTAGTTAAGAAATTTATAAGTTATGCAAGCATTGAAATCGTGGGAATCATTGCTTAAGTAGTGAAGATATCCGATGACATGTGTTTTGTTTAGGACATTACACTTCGTGGTTAATGAGAGGCCGCCGTTGAAGTTTACAAACATCATTTTCTGCGTATATGAGTGAAACGCTCTTGGCCTACGAGGCACTTTATATTCAGACTTATATCTTCTACGTCCGATTTTGACCAATCCTAACTTGTCCACTCATTTCCTCAATAGAAAGCTCAATAATAAGTCAAACACTTGAAGCCGTTAGGGCATAGATTATCAATATCACGACGCTCTGCGTTAATTATTGAGATCAAAAATTAAAGTAAGATTTGAAAGCGTTAACGCAAGGAATATCTACATGAATCAACAGTACGGACGAGATGACATCAAGATAAAGCAGATGATATCCAGATCGGCATGCTCATCTATTTCAAAGAAGACGATACCCTGTTTATGCGATGGATGTAGAGTGCATCGTCACGAACGATGCCACTTTGGTAAGGATGGCATTGTTCACATAGCAACGGTCCGAATGACCACGGAGATGTAAAAGCGAAGCGTGCAAAGTCTTTACCCTCTGCCAATTGAGGCAGACATCACGCATAACATTTAATTATATTATAATTTTGATTTCTTTATTTGATTAAGTCAAGTAACTTATTTAATTCAATTATCTCATAAATTCAACAGTTTATAAATCATTTACAAAAAAAAAAGACGCGTATATTATCATACGAACTTAACTATGCACGAATCAATATATATATAATACTGATATAACATTAATCGACAACCTTATAATGAATACTATACCTTAGCCAATCTCCAACGAATACTTTTTTCTCCTTTATTTTGAACGACTGTTCAACAGGGGCGGTATGTTGATACACACGTGCATACTATCAGCGATTCACAATACTATTTTCTAAGGGTCTTTAATAATTCATGTAGCGTTTAATCATCCCTTTTCCAATTTCATTATTGTTTTTATAGATAATTTGAAAAAATCATCTTGGCGGTCAACCTCTACATTTCAAGCTAAAAACAGTAAGACAACCGAATTTGTCTATCATCACTCGGAGGTAACCAATACAATTAACGTTAATTAATAATAGAGGTAACCAATACAATTAATTCTTAGGATTGTTATTGATAGGAGTACCAAAGGTCTTTAGGCTAATCGATTTAGGATGGCATTGTGTCGTTTCGTGATAGCGATTAGATTCGATTTGCAATGGCAGAGCACATGTTGCACTATCTCATTGGCCACATTACACCTTCAGTATCTTTTGTTATTATTTTCGAAGCGTTGGATTTTATTTAGCAGTGAATAGTCGAAACGGGCGCGGAGGATAAATCGACAGTCCATAAAACGGCAAAAGATTCCATCTACAATTTGGTGAAGTTGCCATTGATGTGATTTAAAACACTTTACTTCAGTCCGGTTTGGCAAGGTGTCGATTTCGGAACTAATCACATTGCACTTCGGGGAGAAGCCTCAACCTACTTTGCGTGGATTATGGATTCATTAGGGCTCAACTCGAGATGCCCATTTGATCAGCAAATGTTCATCCCACTTGCTAGTCTTCTTATCGTGGAGCGTAAACGAGTTCACGTGTTGGTGATTTCTGCCAAATCGTTATACTGTTTTGCCTTCGTTGGTGATATGCTATCGTTGAAGTATCTTATGCCCCGTCTTTCCTGATCTCTCTCTCAACTATGTCTTTGAGGAGCTTAGTCGGAAATGATTTTAAATTGCAGGATTTCAGCAGTCATTGTATCTCGGAATAGTTGGGATATGTCCGCTAAGACATTAACTGGTAGCATGTTCGCAGAATTCTTGCGATTTTTTTTTATCTTTTTTACTACCTTCGAATACATCATGTGTCATTAATCGAATACATTAATACAAAGTATTTCTAAATGTATTTCTAGATTTGAGAAATGTCATACACAACACGAAGAAAATGCCTGAAATTTGGATAATGTTGAGCCATATATTTTTTATTTTGTTTTTCTCTTAGCAGAGGTCTAATGAATTTTTCAATTTTATATTATCTCAAATTACTCTGGAAAATACCCAAGGTTTTGCTAAGGTTCTGCATCTATGTTAGTATAATAATTATTGAAAGAGCTATGACTGTACATCGACTTTTCATAAAATTAATTTGCATTCAACGCATCAATTCGTTCTGCCATGAGTGTGATTTTTCTTATGCAGTTCTTCTTGGCGTTTTTTCGGTGTTTTTTCGCTCTCTTTTTCTTTATTTTAGTCACAATAACTCTGTATTTGATCTTTATAGGACCAAAGTTTAATTTAATCGATCGATTGCAAAGGATCAATTGTATTTCAATTCTTAATATTTTAGCTTGTTCTAGATAATCGAGATGAAAATTAGACGCGACTTTCGATTTTATAGGAATTTTAATATAATAGTTACAAATAACCCAAAGTAATTACTTTTCTAAGATTATTTTATTATACCTAAGGATACTGATATAGATATAAAGAAGAAATAAAATGCAACTAATAAGAACTCTCGTACAAATTCTCACGAAACACTTTCAATGATTCTTACGAGACATCTCCTTTTTCTTCAAAGAAAAAAAGAAAAACTCAATTTATATATCTTTCTTATGGTAATTTTGCTCCCTTTGTTTACAAGCAGATGCTCTTACACCTTTCATTTTAATTTCTACATATATATTTTACTGTCACTTACAAGAATTCTGTTTATTTTGGCTTATTACTACAATTTTTAGACTCTAACACGTGCACGAGTAATTGAATTCTAACATGTGCACAACGCAATTTCATGGCTTTACATCTAATTGAAGTTTAAAACATACTCTTTAATAAAGTTTTTTATAAATAAATACCATTTACACTATTACTTAGGTATATTTAACAATTTTGGAAACTTACTTTAGTTCAATTACTACAAAAATCACGAAATCTTCGTAAAAAATATATAATTTACCACTATGAGTTCAAATATTTAAATAGAATTGTCAACTATATTCTCGCAGTATGATGAGCTGAATATCTCCAGTAACTATTATAGTTATTATAATTTTAAATATGTTGCTTTCAACTATCTCGAAATTAATTTAATTATTATTCCTGAAGTTAAAGTAACTATTTACTCTTAAAGTTTGCCTTTTATATTGCCTTCTACATGCAATTAAAATTAGTATACCTACTGTATATTGGCGTTTGGTCTAGGAGGATCACTACTTTGTCTTGTTATATAATGTCTTGCGATCCCGAAATTTTCACTGGGTATTAATAATTGCTTAAAGGATGAACCGAATTAACATTGCTGCTATTTTACGACCATACTGATGATCTTTAACCCTCATTTTGCTATTATTATATTTGTGCCAAGCTTAAGATTAATTATTCTGACATACCCTTTATGTATTCGATATACCGTCGAAAACAATGAAATAACACACTGAGAATAGTGTCTTTTCAAGCTTATTTGTTTTTATTATTTTTTGTCATTATATATACATTACAACAAATTGAAAATGATTTCGTCAAAATCCATGAAGATATCATACGTTGATATAACGATTGTTAAAGATTTTTTTTCGAAATATTTTAGAAGTATACCCATCTTATTGAAGATGAAAAGTAATTATATATGCACCTATTTTAAATGAAACAAAAATATTGCATTGTTTCTGGAAAACATACCACGATATAGTTCTATATTTTATCTATATATTGATAGTAGTCTCATACGATGCAGCAAATTCACTTAGCAAATTTTAAATTGATATTTTTTATGAATTTGAACTTCTAGTTATTGCTCTTCGTGCTAATGTATTTAATGAAAATAGGTGTTCAAAGTACTTATTATCATCAACATCTATAGGCATGTGTTCAGAATTTTCTTTTGCTCGATCTGCAATAGTAAATTTTTTTAAAACGCCGGTTTGATTAATTGGGAATATCTATCTTGTCTAGTGTTAATCACGGCCTGATTTAATAGATTTAATATTCGAATATACTTCAAGATAGATATTTTTAATTTAAGCTTATGGCACATAAGAGCTTGTTCGGTTAAATATTTCATTTTCTTGTTTAAGTAGCTTTTTAAAAGTTCTATAATATTTGTTAATTTGTTCCTATACACCGTCGTTAGTTTTTTCTAAAGAGATTTTTATTAATTGTTATATGTTAGATTCAGGAATAACCAGGACGCAATATGAGTTCATCTTCGAATACAATGAATAACTTTAGAATTAGTATGGTGACATGTGGATTTATTGTATGTCTGTAGATAGTAGTTGAAGAGAAGAATAGATTTTTCAATGAGTCACAAGATAGATTTTCGGAAAAAAAATTAAGGAAAGGTACGGGTTTGTTTTAGAAAGCTGGTGAGATTTAGTAAAGGCATTATAGGATGTGAAAAAGTGTAGGTGATGTTAAGAGGCTTTCTTGTGGTATAGTAGGGATATCTGGGTTTACAAATTTTATAATGATACGTGCAGTAGTTACAATAATAATGATAGTTGTAATATGATAGTAATAGTAATCGTAGTAATAATATTAATCATAGCAGCGATGATAGTAACAAAAAAAGGAAGGATGACGTAAAGTGGAACGTAATACTAGTTTTGTTTGGTTTATGAACAGCTCGATATTTTGTTTATTATCAATATGCACTGAATTTATTTCTTGTTATAATATTCGCATGGCTAGTGCTCATCATACTAAATAAAATCTTATATAATAAAACCAAGAGAATTTACAATAATTGGCCTTATCAATATTGCAAGTTAATCGAATGGTGTTTTGTGGATACAAACATTCATGACTATCTTTCCTTATATTTATCTAATCCTCATCGATGCTACGGGCTTTCGTAAAGACTTCCTATCGAAAAAGAATATTAGGTCTACGATTTTGATTAATTTAAAATGTAATAAAGATTACAATAAGGATTAATATTGTATTACGAAGCGAGGTTTCATTAATGTTAATTTTCTATTATTTGAAGAATTTATGCATTTTTATAAGCAAAAATATTATTCTAAGAAATCTTCTAAACTGTATATGTCTCCAGAAATGTTAGATAAGTCTAAGGATCTAAAAATTATAAAGATGCAACGAGATAACGTGAGTTTGATAACTGCTGAAAGGCATCGATTTCTTTTGTTCTAAGTGAACAGGTAAACATAAATACCCTCGATTCATAAAATTTTAATGAATAAACAAGAGGAATACTTGGAACAATTTGCGTTGTAAAATGCAAAAGAGACAATTGGATTGAATTATTAATCCTATACAATTCGTTATGTTGGTTGTACGTACGGACCAGCGATGATAATCAATTTGATAATCTCTTTCTTCTTAATCGTTAAAGTTGTAGACTTAGACTGTAGGCTTAGATACTGTTGAATGAATGTTCACAGCAAAATACTGTTTGTCGCGTTCCTGCAAATTAATGGAAGCACGCGATTTTTTTAAAGGAGCTCGTGAGGTAGATTTGTGATAAAAGACACTTCGTGAATTGAATATTTTAAGTAATTAGATACATACGTTGCGATATACGCAACGTATCATTAGTTGTGTTGGTTACCTCTGAATGAGGAATGATGCTTGAGACTCGGTTGTCTTATTAGGAGAAAGTACTGTGAATCCTTGAAGGTGCAATCTGGATGTACGTCTGAATTACAAATATAATACTAGCGTATACGAAGGAACCAAATTATGATATGGATTAATCTTTGTGAAAGTAACACGAACATCCAGCAACGAATCGTTAATTCAAATTAATAAATTTGAAATATACGACGGTTACTTAATTAAATTAGTAACGATACCTCACGAATTACGAGATCGTACAAGAGAATAATTAATTCAAAGGAAAAATCAAAGTAACGATACGACAAAAGAATAAATTTTAAACAATTTAAACCGACAAATCGTGTATTCTTATTTAAGAGATTTAAATCGGGAAAATTCGGCAATCAATATAGGGGGTACAAAAATAATCGAAATGTTAAATAAAGACTACGTTAGAATCAGAATTGAAGGAAATATTGAAATACTTCATCTTGACGAATTTAGAATTTCATATATTAAATCTGACGAACGAATGAAAATATTATAATAATAATAAATAAGAAACTGAACAACAATAGTTTTATTTTCAGATGACTTCTATAATAGCACTGGTAGTCCAGATACTAATATTATAACTGAATCCGACTAATGTGATAATAAGCTACGGCATAAATCAAGATAGATACAAATTAATAATTTCGGTAATATTACGATCATCCAGTGTAAGATTGAGTTAGATCATGCAATTAAAAACTGCGGGAGGTTCTCTCACATATCTCTCACATATCTCAATATCTTCCTAAGAAAATATTCCATGGACTTGGATAAACCATGGACTTGGAACAAATCATACAGCATCGAGATCAATGACATTTGCTGGGAAGAAGGTAGATAACGACGAAGAATATCATAGAAGTTCGTATAGCGATCCTTATAGTTAGGATGATCTAATAGTAACTGCATTTTTAAAAATAATACCTCGAAATTATTTAGTTACCGTTAGAATAAATGCAGGAAAAATATATTTACAATCTGGAATTATATACGACGTTGGAGCTGGACAATGTAGTATTGATCCGGACGGAGGAAATACGTTTTAGAACTTATTACTTGTGAAATCTTACGATCTATACGATCTATACGAAGTATAGCTTACTATACGAAAGAATAACCGACAAGATCGAAGATGTACTAAACAATCAGAAACAAATCATTTAATGATTCATTGTTCATAATGTGCTGTTCATAATGATTTACGATATCAAGCAAAAGAGGCGTCATTCTTGACTGATTTTGATGAACAAGATCTCATTTTAAAGATAAAAATTATATGTTAATTCTATTTTTCCAACTTTTGAGAAGATTTTATTTTCTTCGAAAAAATCGTGTTAAAATATGGCATTTTTTCGAGAATAGTTTATTCACAAATTTAAAGCTTTTTCATAAATTCGAAAAATAGGATTAAATATATATTAAATCTTTGTCTTTAAAATGAAATCTTGTATATGAAAATCTATAAAAAATTACGCCTGTTCTACTTGATGTTGTAAATTATTATAAAGGGATGTTGAATAGCCTTAACCATTAACCATTCAAGATATAGTATTCGCTTTATCTTCAAAAGCGATATACTCAGTTTCTGGATACACTCTATTTAAAACGAAACATTTTAAATTATTATTTTTGAAATCAAACGAGGAAAACAGATTCTTGAGTAGTAGGAAAATCAATTTGGACATTTTCACCTACATAAATTCTAAATTCGTCTATGCATAAAAATACATCCCGAAAATCATATTTTGCGTATAAAACAATTATAATGCGAAATATGATTCAGCAATGTAATTTGGAATAAAACACGCTCAAAAATACCTTATCAATCGCTATTCAAGCACCAGATAGATATCTTTACATACCATCTTATGAAAGGACCTAGGTATACGGCTATCAAAGCAAAAGAGGTCATTCGCATAGTGCAGTGCATTGCTGTCGAAGTAGGTGTAGCAAAAAAAAAAAGCAAAAATAGTATAATAATTAGTTATCTGTACTTAGGAAAATCCAATCTTTTTTTAACAATTAAATTTAAACAAGCTATCAAGTGGTATGCAACACTTTAGTACCACCAATGTTGTATTTAGAAAATTCTTGATACAAATTTCAGATGATCTTAATTCCAAATCTATTAGACGAAGCTACCCTAGAAGAAATCACTATCAACACATTAGATAAATGGAATAAAATATGGAATAAATGGAATAAAATTTCTCAGCTTCGAAAACATTACCGCTGCATTTTCGAGATTTTTTGTTACAATTCGGAGCATTAAATTGATCATAGATAGAATTATTCATGGATACAATCATTTATGGATGGTAATTATATTTAATAGGAGCAATCTGGGACGCCTTAGCGCACTTGTTATTGCATTTAATGCGCAGACCATTAATCAACCAAAGTAGCAATAATACCGAAGGAACAATAATAAGCAATCTGACAATGAAATCGAAGAAGTTGGAAACGCATCGAATACTGTATTATAAATTATTGCACCAAAGGAATCAGTGTCCTTATCGCTAAAGACATTACACGAAATAACAGTCACTACCTATGGATAAACATTATCAGCAAAACCTTTGAAATCGAATTGTTATAATTTCTAATTTCATAAGTTACAATACCGCAGTCATTACATGTACATACATTCACCGCAGTCATTCATCCTAGAATTTGATATGGGAATTATTAGCGACAGATGTATTTCAGAAAATTCTTCGGTTAGAATTATTTTGAAACTCAACAACAAGCCAATGAGCATAATGCAAGAATTTTTAAATCTTATGGATACCCTTTAATACTAACCACTGTATTCAAGGCTATCAATATGGGTTTATAACGAAAAAACCGATCCCTACTGATCAGCTGTTTCACACTACTATGCGTTGAGATAATCATTTGTTAGTTTATATACATATTCGCTCTATCATTCATTTCACTTTCCATTGAATCTACTATATTACCTATACCTTGCAGTATTCTTTACTCAAAATTCTTAACGACAAAACTCATGAAATTTGTTCTATAATCCTTCGAGCTTCTGTCACCTTCTGATCATCATGATACCGCCACTGGTAAATAGAGATTATATCATTACAAATTCTTATCCTTATTCGCATTTAGAGATAGAATCCTCATACTAATTATTTTCTTTCAACTTGTGTATTTTAATTTTACATTCAAGATACTTCTGTAACTTAAATTAATTTTTCATAAAATCATACGAAATATATTTTTTTATTATGTATTTTAATTGTAGCCTCAATATATTTTTGTAACTTAGATTAATTTTCAATATATCATAACAATTATTGTTTATTAATATTTTAATTTTGGGCTTAAATTATGTTTATAGCTCAGATTAATCTCAACAGATCTATTTTAATGACTTCAATTTGAATGACTTTAAAATATCAAGCTTCCATCCAAACATTAGATTGCACCTAACTTTTATTTTAAGCGGAAGGTTTTATGTCTTACGTACATTTTTTTTTTTTTTTTTTTTATTCGTGTTTAATATTTTTCTTACTGAAAGTTAGAAATGCATAACTTAATAGAAAGTAAATCGTTGCATTTTAACATTTCCAAAGCAGATTTTCACTCTCTTATCGCACCGTTGTCAACGTTATATAATTCTTTGAAACTCAAGCAATTTATACACTCGTCTAATAACTATGAAGATATAAACAATTTAGGAGATTATCAATATCTTATAAAAATTTCAATAAATTCTTCGAATCTTTCATCAGCTGGATTTCGCTTTGTAACACAATAAATTATTTCTTAAATTTTAAACTCATATTTCTTAAATTCTTAAATTCAGAATTATAGACGTAATATTCTTATCCAATAATAATCAAATCTTTCATCATTTCGCAAGTTTCGTAGATGGTGAGTTAGATGCATCTGAAGAAGGGAAGACCGAAAGGAAGTAAATCAATATAAAGAGTCATTGTATAAGTTTAATCATTAAGTAGCTAGTAAATCCATGATTAGTTTTTAAGTTTGTATCCTGTATTGTATGGAGCCATTTAATAAGTCTGTAATTAATTGATAAGACCGTAATCTGCTTTCTGTAAAAACGGTAATTAGTAATAAATCTATCTTGTATTTTATAAGATTGATAATTAGTTAATAAATCTATGTTCTACATTTTATAAAGATGCTAATAAATTCATCAGACTATCTAAAAATCAATAAGTCCGCAAAAAGTAAGATCTATATCGGACTATCCAAAAATCAATAAGTCTGCAAAAAGTAAGATCTATATTTTCTTACAATTCTTACTAAACGTTGTTCGACTAACTCATTGAGATGACAATCCAGATAGTTTGTAGAATAAGATAGTTTGTAAAAAAGATAAGAAACTTAAAATTTTTATTTTAATACTCTTTTTACTATTTTATTCGTTTTCTAGCCTATTTATCTATCAAATTCGATCTGAGTCTCCTCGTCCCGTTGCTCATCGTCGAATTTCTTTAAAATCAATCTCCGGTAAAAACTTCATGATCAAAAACTACCCATTTTGAATTACATGACGTAACACAACTACTTTCTTCACTTCATTCTTTTCCCTTTGTTTGGACATGATTAAAGCGAATACTTTACGTGATTAATATTGTGAAAACAATCTGAAATTACAGGCAAGAATTTTTATATTTTTTGTTTATGAGACTTTTTTTAATCATCATCGGTGCGAGTTAGAAAGCGATAAAACATGGATAGTTTTTCGAATTGGAGCCCCATTAGCCTACCAGTACTAATATTTTTATGACACATGTAAATGGATATAAAAGTATCTACAAACATGTGTCTGTGTGTATATGTATGTATTTATATATAGATATATGCACGTAAGATATATTCTGTAAGGTTATTAGTTCTGTGTCCTACTAAATGACTACTGTGTAAAATAGGAAGAGAGATAGTAAGAACATAGTAATAAATAGAAAAGGCAAAGTAATGTCAATTTTGAAAGGACGATCTGAGGACAGTTTTTGAAAACAAAGTATCGAAGTGGAAGTATGCAAGTTATTATTAATTAAATTTAATAATTTATTTTAGTTATTTTGAAAAGTTTCAAATTGTATTCCTTTTCTATCATTATCTTCATTTATTAGAATATTTAGGTAAATTCTATTAAGTAGCAGTTAATATTTAATAATTTAAAATAAGTTGTACTTACAAAACATAGTACAATTGCACTAATAAAAATAATATTGCATAGCTTTCATATTATAGAATTTTATTCGTAAACACGAAAAAAATGGTTTCAGAAGTTTAAATTTATTTTAAATGCGTAAGTAAATCAAATGCTAGGACAAATACATATGATAAAGGTTTTACATAAAAGTCTTCTTTATTGATTATTTTTTCAGAGAGAGAGAGAGAGAGGGAGGGAGAGAGAGAGAGAGAGAGAGAGAGAGGGAAGGAGAGAGGGAGAGAGAGAGAGAGAGAGAGAGAGAAAGAGGGAGGAAAGGAAAAGAGAGAGGGAACGGGAGAAAGATTACTATTTATTCAAAATTATTATTTAGCCGCTTCAAATTTCTGCTTTTGAAAAATTAGAAAATCGAAAATTTCCGAGATCCCCGACTTCTACCGAATCATATTTCATTTGAATTATAATTTCTGATATATATTATTAAACATTTATAAATATAAAAATTAATAAATAGAGATAAATGTTATTTCTTCAAAATACAAAAGAAATTCATATTTATTAGATTAGATAAATTTATTTATTATTCGATTTATCATTTGCTCATATTTATTCATCTATTGGAGGCCTGTAAACGTCTTTCCCGCTATTGTTATACCAGCCCTATTACTGACGGTTCGGCTATCTTAACTACCTTTCCATATATGATATTAAACACTTTACTTGCTTACTCGTATTAAGGCGATCCTATACATGTAGAATCGAATTACGCTGCTCAGGCTGCACGAAACTTAAGCTGTATGTAGGTGTCAAATGATTGTGGTGGGAATTGTTTAATGGTACAGGGGAATCAAAGAAGAAACGCCATTAAAAGTTTCAGTGACGAACCACTAATTCACTAGTCTTGATTTGTTGGTAAAAAATGTTCGATATATTTAATATTGAAATGGGATCGAAGTAAGGTATTTATTATAAAAATTTTTTAAGAATTCAATACAAAGTGACACTCTGTACATAGGCGGTTTAGTCAGTCATTTTGAATTCGCATCTACTGACAAGTTGCCACGAACCTTCGTTATCTTTATAATTACAGTAATTAAGATATTTTTTCTAAGTTTCCAATGTGAAATCCAATATAAATACTGACCAAATATGTGATTTCAACGATATAGTCTTCGTAAATTCAGACAAACATTGCGTTTGAAAGATTTTCGCGAATTTTCACGATGTGTACGATTTTTGTGAGTTTTAAGAGTGTAATAAAATTTATCGTTTATTACTCATGATTGATCGTATATCGTGTTCTATTCGACTTTTATATATTCATTTACGATGAGTAATATTCATTTAATGCATTTACGCACCTATTATTCATACACATGTACGTAGGATTTTTAAAATCAAGATGCTCTCATTTCACACTGATGAGCGACTTTGTTTCTTGTCTCGGATTGTTATTACCAATCGCGTTATACAGACGTATATATAAATAGCGAAAGCGTGATATATGGATGAATATGTATGAGTAGATCGGGAAAAAAACGTTAGGATTCGAAAGACAAAAGAAAAAACATTTTATAAGAGTTAGTGTTGTTTAACAGATCGTTAAGTAACCTGATTATATCAACATTCAAAATTATTTTGGTAAGAAATCTTATTTTATATTAATGAAGTTTTTTTATTTTACAAGTTATAATATCTATTTACATAAAATTTTACAATCGTATTTTATTTTGTATTGTTCTCTTTTATTGTTTTTTTTATTGTTATATTTTAATGTTGCTGAAGTAAGTTACGTGTGTTCGTTAAAAAGTTTCAAGTAAATTCTGTTATAAAAACGTACATATAGTAAGTACGAACCAACTTTTTATTGTTCTACTTTTCCTTGACATATCATTGTTCCAGAAAATTTATTTTCATGCTTCAATCTAGAATAAACAGAGTCGGGGAAGGTGACCTTCCTCTCAGAGTAATATTTCTGCCTCCGATAATACTCGGCTTTTCTGTTACTTAGGTAAGTAATATTATTTTTTTATTAATTATGCCAATGAAACTTTAACTCTATTCTAAAATAATTAATAATCATTATAATTATTAATACATCACAATTATTCCTTTTTTCTATATATTTCTTTAATAAAATAATTAACTGTAAACATTAAAATAAGCGTTATAAACATTATTAATATTTTATGAATAGTAGTTGGTTAATTATTAATTTTTTATTTTGAAACGTTATTTTTTATTAGTTTTATTTTTTTGGGTATATACTTTTCTCTTTATTATAACAATAATACTGATAATATTGTTTTTATTGTATTTGAAATCGTTATTGTAATCATGGTACGATATAGTATAGTATAGTATAGTATAGTATAGAATAGTGTAGTATAATATACTATAATATAGTATAGTATAGTAATACAATATAGTATAGTAATATAGTATAGCATAGTATGGTATGATATTTACTATGTAGCTTCTTGACAATTTCAATTGTGTTAAGCATGTACACTTATTTTTTTAGCGATCGAAACAATTTGAATTCGGGATGCTTATTCATTAGTTTTGTAATCTGACGTTACAAATTACTGATGTCTCTATTAGTTTTATTGATACATTTTGTAACATAAGCAGCACAAAAATTTTCCTCTAAGATTAATTGAATATCAATATTCGATTGTAAAATGTTCTAGATAAAAAAATTAAATATATTACTACTTTTCAGAATATTCTCATTTTACAAATACTCTTGATCGAGTAATTTTAGCTCGAAATTCATAAATTTGTTAAAATATATCACACAAGTAACTGCAACCTTATTAATTAGATTATTCTGCTGAATCTAATTCAGCTGACATCATTTTCTCTGAAATTTCGTTGTCGTTATTCTTCAATTTATATAAGATTTGAAGTAAATGGATCCAAACGATTTCATTGAACGTCATAGGTTTTCTCAACTGTCTTATTATGGCGAAGAAGTTACGTTTTTCGTACTTTCGTGTAGTCTAGTACCAATTTGAATGTAATATACATTTAAGGAAGACGAGATTACTTTTTAGGCAATGATTGATATATTCTTTCGATTAAATTCACTGTCGTGTTATATTAGAATCTGTATTGACATATTTGATAGTGATTGTTAAAGAATCATGTACTATATCTTATAACTTTTATTACCACATAAAGCAGATGATATGGTGTTATTCCAGAACGATCGGACCGTTTTAGTTCACTTGTAGTCACTCTGAAAAGTATAACGTACCTTCCTTTGAATATTCTGAATTTGTCTAATAATATACTACATATTAAAGAATAATATGTTGTATATTTTTCTTCCTCAATATTCTTCCTCGATTATTTAAAGATATTTTTCATGATTTCATAGTAGTGTTTCTTGTTGTCCAATAATTTCTTCGATAGCAATATCTTTACTTATGTTTGATAACGAAATCAATTAAGTAACTTGATGTACGAATTTTTCTTTTCTTTTAGTGCGAATATTGATGAAGTGATCATCTATTTCTTGATAATCAATATTTCTTGATAATTGATGTACAATATTATTTTCTGGGACAGTAAATAATAATTTGTCTGAAAATCCCGTATTGTCCACGAACATGAAATAACTTTTGAATTTGCATATTTAATATACGTGGCAATATGAGTCTCTTCAATACTAAATTTAATTCAGAAAAATGAGATAGTTTTTATACAAAAACATTAGATGTTGAAAAAGTGAAGACGCTACTTAGAGATAAAATTACATGCTGTTACAGTATCCAGATTAACTCCTTGAAATTCTGCATTCAACAATTGTTGATATTCTTGAGTAATTTTGTTCAGGTCATTTTTAAACTACTAGCGATCACAAATTCTGCGTAAAAAACCGAATGGATTATCTGAAAATTTCTACCGAAATTCAATACAATTTGTGCTGCTATTGGTCCAGAAATTTGTAGATGATATGTTTGGTTCTGTCAATAAAATGCTTAATAAAATGCTAATAGCCGCTTGTACAATAGATGCGTTGACTGCATTTCCAACATTATCGGCCATCAATGATTGAGCAGCTGGCGTTGCTAATGCAAAGCTATTTGGCGTTCTCGAAATTCTTTTATACGCAGTAGGGATCTACTGCATTTTATAACGCTAATCAGAATCTTACTTTCGAAAAAGGCTCGTGAGGCAGCTCTCTTCTCTGCTGAGAGTTCTCGTCTTTTTAGATATAGCAGACCGTTGTACGCGCTTTTCATCTCTGTCTAACTATTTATTACAAATGACGATGGTTAAATGGCTAAAATTTGCAATTTTCATGGCTTTTTTTTTTATCACAGAGCAAATGTTTCGGAGCAAACGTCCAGATTCATAAATTTCAACTTTCATTATTGTTTTGTATTGTAAAAGCTTCGAGTATCCAGAATTTCTACATTCTTTATTCTATGCCACGCACACCAACTCGTAATATCGATTCTCCGGTAATGTGGATTATCTGGATTCTCTGATAATGTGGGTGGTCAATCTTTAATGGTCAAATGTGATCCATATTGCTCTCTTCATCCATGATACTGAATTTTCGTTTCTTTATATTGCAATTGTAATATGTACTCAGCTAATTGATGATTTCGTCAGTCAGTTTTTCTATTCCTTTTCCACCGATTTTCTTCTTGACATTGTGTAATTTCGTACACATACATTCTTCTTTTCAACGACAAAATCTTCATTGTATATCATAGCCTTTATAAACCTTTATAGATTTTGCTGCATTCATCCCCTTTATATTTTTTATACTTTGTTTGGAACTTGTCCATCGATCACGATTTCCCTTATTCCAATCACTTCTATTTTTCTAAGGATGATAAGGATGATAAGGATGATTTTTCTTGATGATTGATTCAATCTGATGTCTTTTTGTATTCTCTTCGTGAATTGTAATTTGATTATTCTTTCAAGTTTCGTATTCCGCAATGCCAAACTTATTCGTATGATAGGCGAAAACTCGATTTCACGACTGTATCGATGACCTTATTATGTATAACTTTATTATGTATAACCTTATTATGTATACTCTTATGAGTGTAATGACACTAGACAGGGTGAAACTTCTTTTATCCACGTGTTACCTCCGTAAATTCTGATGGGGAATTACCGTATTTAGCTTTCACTTCTTCCCGTTCTACAGTTACTTTCTCGACTGATAATGTCATAGACTACTTCGCTTGCGCAATGAATATTGTTGAGACATACATAATGTGTTTTCGCAGCCGGTCGTTGACTTATATTTAAAAATCTAATATGTATAAATCTAATAAAATAAGTCCATTTAATTTTTACTCATTATACGATGAACGAAAGATCAAAGTCTATACAAGTTATTGATTGTAATGTTATCAATAAATTATTGTCAAATATGAGCAATAATAATTCTATTTTTGAGCTTACTCATGAATAGTACGTTTTTATTTATGTATTTTCATTGTTCTATTATTATCCATGTATATTTTTATTAACTCAAAATAGGGTTTTTTGTTTCATTGGTACGAGACATTTACTTACGATATTAGTGGTGAAATCCGGATGTTCATTTACTTGATGTCATCAAAAAAATGCCACTATATAGTTCATATTGCATTCATTGCTTCGTACTTTATATATTCAGGATCTACTTCGATATATCGACATGAATGTATCAAAATGTGAGTAAGAAAACCAATGCGACAGATAGATATGAGCATAGAGTGGTGGATCATGATTTTGTTCTTCTGTTAGAATAATTATTTTTTTATAAAAAGAGCTATCCGAAACTTTTGGATTGTTTAAAAAAAGAATCAACTAAACATTTCATCAATTTTGTTAATAAAGGAAATATCTCACTTTTGAGAGTCATTGCTTTTAAAATAAAAAAATAGAGTAGAGTCATTACTAAAAAAAGATTTGTAGAATCATAACCTATGTGCCTTAGACTAATTGTAAGTAAATTCATTTTTGTTCCAGGATTTTCAACAATTAATGTATTAATTTACATTTCTTTCTTCTCATATTTTCTGCGTTCTCATCCATAACTTGAATATGTTATTGCGTTAATAATAGTACACGATGTGTCTTATGATTGCGCGAATATTAGGTGATGGATCGTACATCGTTAGATTAAAGTTTTAATAATGTATACATTTGATATTTAACAATATCAAATAATGAAATATTTCATAATATTAAATTCTAAAATCACACAATAATAAGTAAAAAAATACTCGTATGTTATTACACACACATACACTGTTCAAATCGTCGTGTGTATGTTCCTATTCGTTATTAGTAACAGTAATCATGCTGTAACAATTTTCTCGCTGAATGTAGTACATATACTCCTCATCAAAATGATAGTCCATATATGTTATCTTTAATTCCTCAATGATCTATATACAATTTTACATTACAATTTTACTTAAGAACTAATCATGAACTCACTAGCTAATTACTGACCCGTTTTAACGAAAGACAAACATTCACTAAATTTTCAGTTTTTTTTCTGACTGATACCTCTTGGCTTGCCTCTTCAAGCTGTTTACACACGAAATTTGCCGAAGATAAAATTATTATATTTTAAAACACAAATTTTTCTACTCATATTATCATAATTATTATTAAATACTATATACTTATTTACAATCTATATATCCATATATACGTGCATGTTTTTCTTTGCTCTTTGTGTTAATGCATCTGTAGCAATCGTTACTTCGTGTTGTGTCTTTAATGATAAGAATGCTGATTAATTTGGTGTAATGACTTGTAGTAGGGTATTTGATGCATTTCCAATTCCGGTCTCATTGTCACATCACTTATTATTCTTCTTTCGATTGTTACTTTGGTTCATTGATGGTTTGTGCGCTAAATGTAGTAACACGCACGTAATATGCGTATCCCAGATCGCTCCTATTAAATATAATTATCATCCATAGACACTATGTGAAGCGTATCCACGAATAATTGCATCTATGATCAATTTAATTCCCGAAATTATGAAAAAAAAATCTCTGAAGTACAGCACTGATGTTTCCGAAAGTGAGAAATTAATTCCATGTTTTATCTCATCTGTTAGTAGTGACTTCATTCAGCATAATATATAAATTTGAAATTGAAATCCCTTTTAAATCCGATGATCTACTTAATGCTCCTCATAATAATTATTTCAGAATGCTCTCTTCCGAATAGAGTGTATTCAGAAACTGAACACTGTTTTCGGAACAAGCTAACAAGAATCCATAGGTAGAAAGACCTAAAGGATATTTCCTCCGTCCAGACCTATTCTTCCGTCTCAAGATCTCATATATCTTCAAATTGTAAACGCATTTTCTCTGCCTTTATTCGGACTATAACTCAATAATTTTGAAGCGTCATTTTTATGAATTCAGTCATTATTAGATCCATTACCCTACTAAAGATTACATTCCAACTACCCTATTAAAGATCGATATACGAAATTCTATGATATTTTTCTTCGTCATTTACCTTACCAGCAAATGTTATCTACCTAGATACTGTATGGTTCGTCTTCAGTTCGCAGATTGTGTTATGGATCTTATTTTTCCACGTTGATGCATTTCATAGCACAATTGCTTATGAATTTCTTTCAGATACGGGTATTTCTTCTTAGCCACATGAGATGTGTCCGAGATCTTTCAAATTTAGGATCTATCTTGACTTAGCGAATGAACGTAATACTATCGAAATCATTTTTTATGACTGTAAGAATGGAATATTTACCTTGGTAATGTTAATGTTCAAAGATGATAGGCAAGATGATTCTACGCAAGGGGAGAGACAGATTTTATATTGGCAGACTTGTATATACCATTGCAGGTCATTATCGTGTTAGTCTGATTATAGATATTAGAGATTCCTAGTATTGTTACAGAGGTCGTCTGAAAGTGGATGTGCTTCAATCCAGGATCCATTTTATCATTACTTTATTTCTTGTTATATTTTTGTTACTCGTCAGATTTAACGTGTGATTTTATAGGATAGTTAAGATGGACTATTTTTATATTCCTTTTTTTTTATATTTTCCTTTTTTTTATATATTTTTTTTTTTTTGCAAACAATTCCATTACCTCATGTATCAATTATTTTATGCGAACAAGTATATTAATCGTCGAAATTTCCCTCCTTAATTCCTTTAAGTGCGAATATGTATTCTCCCGGTACAAATTGTTTAGAATTCAGTCATTATTATGTCACACCAACTATCTTAAGGATCCATATACGAAGTTCTAAGATATTTGTGACCACCATCTGTGTCTTCAGCAAATGTTATCTGTGTAAATACTGTATTTAGTTTTTCTTCAGTCCGCATTAGCTACCTTATTTCTTCGTGTTGATGCATTTTATAACGCAATTGTCGATAAATTTCTTTCGGATACGTGTATTTCCCCTTGACCATCTGAGATATGTCGAAGAACTCTATGAGGTCTTTCAACTTTACGATTTATCTTGAATATGCATTGGATGAGTGTAATACTATTTAAATCATTTGTTTGTGATTGTATTAATGGAATATTTAGCTTGGTAGTGTTAATGATCGAAGAAGGTAGGTCGCCTTCTACGTAATGCTTCTCAAATATGTTATCTCCTCATAAAATTCAGATTTATTAGATTGTTTTGGTAAATTAATCTTTCGGAATTTTTGCATCAAATTTTTTTGGATGATCAGGTAAATTAAAAGCGTATTCATGTATAAAATAGTTCTTTCTAACCCTGATAAAAATATGTCCATTACGTATTTGATGGTGGCGGGGGCATTTTTCAATTCAAACGACATTCTTTCGAATTCCGAAGGCGAGTCAATGCAGTTTTGTGACTGTTCCTGGAATCTATTTTAATTTTTTAGTGAACGTCGGATCGAAAATTGAAAAGTATTATGTTTCTCCGAATTTATACAATGTATATATGTTATATGTTTTATTTCATGATGGATAATCGTCGCCTATTGTTTTTTTCATTTAACATACGATAATCAAAGTCCATTCGCTTTTTCTTGTGAATCGTTTCTCTTCGGGAATATCTAAACAGGTGAATTAAACGGTGATTGAGATTGTTTTACTATTCTTGTATCTAATAATTTCTTTTCCTGCCTGTTGATTTTGTTTCTATGAATTTGTGAGTGTTCATGTATATTGCTTAAAATGTACAAACGTTTCTATTTGACATGTAATATTGTTGTTGATGTTAGAGAAATGTGGAATTTATCTTGATTTGACATTTTCTATTGCAATTTCTTCTTCCACGTTTAATTGTTTTAATTCCGAAAGCGAATTAATAGTCTGTAATCGTTCGGACATGAATTTATTTCAATTTACTTATTTTATTTTATATATAAATTTATATACTTCGCTTTTTCGTCTTTGCTAATTTCGTTTGAAGAAGACCGAGTTTCCTTGCGTAAATTACATGCAATGAAATTTTTATTTCCAATATCAATTTGAGTAGGTCACGTATATTTCTTCTAGGCTTTAATTATCCAATTCATTAATCTCGTAATGTTCGGTTTTCATTTCATTTTGATTGATTGTTTCAACTAGATTTGTTTTAGTTGATTGATTATTGTTTGAAAGTAAATTATCGGTACCGTCTACTCAAGCAAAAGAAGAATCTTTTGGATTGAAATTGTCGTTTCTATTTTGAAGGGAGATACATGTTCGTTTATACCTATGAATATTTTTCATCTAAATCCGTATTTTTTATATGTTCATAAAATACGCTTTTATATCTCAATGGTCATTATTCAACATGGTCAACAGTCGTTATCTCCAAAGTAGGGTATATAATTATGTAATTTTTTATCGAAAACAAGGAAATAGTAAATCGAGTAATCTATTTTTACTCTGGTGTGTTAAAAAAAAAGGCGTCTTTTAATATATCAACTCATTGGATTGGAAAGTTTTTATTCATGTGTATTTAAACGTCGAACTTAACGTACTGATTCGTTGTTGATTATTGGATGATTGTGATGCATTCTCTTAATACAATTGTTCGCAGTATAATAATTATTTAATACAATCTCGCGATATTGACGTATTCAGACTGTCCCTGACGACAAATTTTGGCTAAATGTCCTATTCTATTATATCTTTGATAAGTAACAGATGAGCATCGCACAATCGTTACTCTCTGGAAAGTAGAACTATTACGAAATCTACCTTGCGACTTATGTGGCCTCATTCTTTCACATATTTGATAGATTAATATTTCTATGTTTATGTTATGCATCTCACGATTATTATTTTGTGTGAATTTTTGGCATTTATTAGCAGAGTGTCTAGTTCGATCACAGTTTATACAAATATTTGCGTCTGATTTTTAACATAGATCCCATCGAATCGTTGTAACTATCAGATGCTAATCCATGAAATTTTTCTAATTGGATAGTTGTATCTATCGTCGTCTTAAGAATTAAATTGCCTGGGATGAGAATGTCTACTTCTTTTCTCGGAGGCCTTTTAAAAATTGATTACGTACATCTTATTATTATTTCTAAATTAATATTATCTATAATATCTCTATTTCGAGCTTTAGAACTTTGAACTAATTGAGTTTTTATTCTCTTAATGTGAATTCTGTAAAAAACTACATTTTCTTCTGACTTTTGGATGATATGTGATAATTTTCGATTCAATTGTATGTTTAATTTTTATTCTCTGCAAGCGACTATGAAGAGTTGCACTAGGATCTGTTGAAATTTTAAGATCTTCATCTGTGTTGATAATGTCGTACGCATTTCCAAGAATTTTTTTCTTTAATAACTTTACAAGTACTACTGTGACTTCCGCCAGAATTATTTTTTAACTTTCTTACGGACTTATTACTTATTACGGACTAATTAACTACTTTGTAGAATGCAGAATACCGAATTATTACTTGGCTACTGGCTTTACAAATTTCATAATACAGATTTATTACTTAAGAATATAGATTACAGACTTAATAATTAATCATAGACTTACTAGCTAATTACTGATCTGTTGCAGAGGAAAATAAACACTCACTAAATTTTCAGTTTTTCTCTGACTGATTCCTTTTGGTTTGCCCCTTCACATACATCTAGCTACGAAACTTGCCGAGAATAAAATTATTATATTATATTTTAAAAAATATATATATATTTTTCATCGTATCGTATTATTATTAGATAGTCTTTGTATTCTATACATCCGCTTTCTTGTTTTTTTTTTGTGTTAATGCAATATAAAAGAGGATTTTGAAGATTCCGATATTTCTTCAGATACAGTAATCCTTACTAGGTGTAATGTTTCTAGTAATAAAGATACTGATTTCGTTGGTGCAATAACTTTTAGTAGGATATTTGGTACTTTTTTTGCAATTACTTTGGTTCCATTAGCGAGTTACTTATTATTGTTCTATGAATTTTAACTTTGTGATCTGTACACTAAATGCAGTAATAAGTGCGATACAGGATCCCTGACTACTCCTATTAAATATAATTACCATCTGTAGACACTGTGCAAAGCGTATCCATGAATAATTGTATCTATAATCAATTTAATTCCCCAAATTGTGACAAAAAATCTCGAAAGTGCAGTATTGATGTTTCTAAAGGTGAAAAATTGATTCAATATTTTATTCTGTCTGTTGGTAGTGATTTTTTCCAGCATAACTTCGTTTAATAGATTTGAAATTGAAACCCTTTGTTAAACCGATGATTGTTTGTTTTTCGTGCTTGTGTGTTTAGTATGACAAGTTTCTCGGCAGTGGACATTATGTGATTTCTTAATAAATTTAAATCTATATTGGTCCGGAACTCGTATATTTTCATGTTGGCTTTATCATTGGTTTCACAATAGTATAATTTTATAACGATTCTATGAACGTTGGTGTTTGTTTCTACCAAGAGTTTTCCAAATGGAATATTAATAGTAGCTTGTTTTAATAGAATATGAGTTTGATGTGTTCAAAAAAATAATTGATTTCCTCTAAAAGCAGGTAACTAATTGTAACATTCTATTCTTTTTACTGTAATGCACTTAGATGTAACGAGACTTTAATGCACTTAACTAAGTAACTGACCTCTTCTGTTTTGATGACCATATATCCGAGTCCCTTCATAATATGGTATGCAAAGATATCTGGTGCTTGAGTTGCAATGAAAAAAGTATTTACAAGCGTTTTGTGTACCGAATAGCGTTGGTGTATCAACATATTGCGTTATGATTGTTTTATTTCTTTATTATGATTGTTTTATATGCTTTTCTAAATACATGAATTTAGAATTTATGTAATTGAAAATATCTAACTTAACAACGCTGATTTTTTCTTGCGAATCTCTTTCCTTGCTTGACTTCAAAGATAATTAATTTAGTATGTTCTACTGAAAATGAAGTGTATTCAACTGACTATTCCATTTTTATGGCAAAATTAAAATACGGCAAATACTATATTTTGTATTGTCAATGAAGAAATGGATTTTCTCAAATCGTTTATTATATCTTCAGCCTTGTTGGCTATTTCTTTGCGTAGCACGCTGCATTTCAAAAGATCGCAAAAATACTTTGGTAGAGAATCCAAAAAATATTTTGTACATCCAGCTGTATTGTTTCGCTCCAAAATCGCATATATCTTCAGATTGTAAATGCATTTTTCCTACTTTTATACCCACTGTAACTCAATAATTTTGAAGCGATGCTTTGAAAAATTCAGTCCTTATTACGTCACCCCAACGACCGCAAGAAACAATATACGAAGTTTTCTGATATTTTTTGATATTATTTTTTGATTTATTTCTGATATTATTTCTTGTTATTTTTGTATTATTAATCAGATTTAACGTGTGATTTTTGATTGCAATTAAGATAGACTATTTTTATATTCCTTTTATTTCTGGTTCGAACAGTTGCTTTATCGCATATTTCAATTATTTCCTACCAAATATAATAATCTCCCAATTTTCACTCTTCAGGTCTTCGGAGTAAGAATATGTAGTCTCCCGGTTTAAATTGCTGCAAATTCAGTCATTATTACTTCGTTCCAAATACCGTAAGGATGCATATACGAAGTTCTATAGATATTTGTAACCACCTCTTATCTCTCCAGCAAATGTTATCTATCTAGATACCCTTATGGCTTTTCTTCAGTCCGCAGATTATTGCTTCAGCTATCTTATATCTCTATGTTGATGCATTTCATAGCACAATTGCTTATGAATCTTCTTCAGATACGCGTATTTCTCCTTAATGAGACGTGTCCAAGAACACTCTTAGATCTTTCAAATGTAGGATCTATTTTGAATACCCATTGGATGATCTTTTAATACTATTTAACCATTTGTCTATAACTGTAAGAATAGAATATTTATTTTTGTCGCGTTAATGGTCAAAAAAGGTAGGTCTCCTTCTTCCACGCATTGTTTCCTAAATATGTTATCTCCTCTTTTAAAAATTCACATTTATCAGATTGATTTGGTAAATTAATATTTCCTTATATTCCTTATTTTGTTGTCGAATTTCCTTATATGCTGAAATAAATTTAAAGTGTATTCATGTATAAAGTAGTTCTTTCTAACACTGATAAAAAATATGTCCATTACGCATTTGTGGTGGAGAGGTCATTTTACAATCCAAACGGCATTGTTTCGAATTCCTAAGGTGATTGAATACAAATTTGTGACTGTTCCTTTAATCTGTTTTAATTTGTTAGTGAATGTCAGATCGAAAATTGAAAGTATTATGTTTCTCCGTATTTATGCAATGTACATATATTTCATGATGAATAATCGTCGCTTATTATTTTTTCATTTAGCATATGATAATCAAATGCCATTCTCCTCCTCTTGTGAATCGCTTTTCTTGAGAAATGTCTAAACGGGTGAATTAAGCGGTGGTTGGGAGTGTTTTACTATTCCCGTATCGAATAATTCTTTTTCCTGCGTATTGAGTTTGATTCTGTGAATTCGGGGGTGTTTATGTATTTTGCTTAAAATATATAGTCAGATTATCTCTAGTTGATATTTGATGTTGTTATGTTGTTATGACATAAGAATGTAACTGAAATGATATAAAAATGTAAATTTATCTTGATTTGCAGCAACAAGACTGTGTATTCCAGTTCTTTTTTGCACATTTAAATGTTCTTGTATCTATTTGCTAAGGCACACTTTGTTTGAAATGCGTATACGGAAAAGAATAATTTCTTATTAAATTGATTTTAAAAAGCGATCAGAAGTTCACTACTTTTCGTGCTTCTATTTTCTCGAAATTTCAAGCATTGTCGACAGTTTATAAATATTATATGACATAAGCAATTACTTCAAGTTATTTTATTGATGATTTTAATGGATTCTCGATTATTAATATCATTAAAATAGTTTGATATGATACGATCTTGCACGTATTTTCCACTTGATTCTGACTAAAAATTAATAGTGATGAAGATTGTTATGAAGATTACAAATAGAAAGTTGGTTAATCAAACGTTTTTATAATTAATGTCAGAAGAAAATCTTTAGATAGTTGAATAAATTTCTGAAAATAATTTTTGTAAGTAAACAATGATCAAAATTTCGTCAGATTATAGCATTAATGTGTCAGCTTGACTTATTCTAGTTAAGATTATACTTAGATTATTATTTAAGATAAGTTTTAGACTTACTAAGTCTAAGATGGGTAATATTAAAAAGATAAAATTGATAAGAAAGAAATTAGTGCTGAATTCGCTGCATCAGTCGTATCTTTGAGAAAAATATGTATTGGAATATATTATACAAGTTATAGAATAAAAGGAATCTATAAATCAAACGTAATTAATATTATTATTATTAAAACCTACGGCAAATAGTATGCTTGTTAATTAAATATAAGAAAAATACTAGAATCTTGTTTTAATAATAAATTTGACGAACAAAAAGATTTACCTATTCATAAATAGGTTTTATGAAAATCTTTTGAAAGCGCGATTATCTGCTTATATAAACAGATATAGAAAGAACATAATAAACGGAAACTGTAATCTTTCGAAAAACTTGATATTCATAATAAGAAGGTAGTTTATTTGTGACAGTTAAAATACATTTTCGGGGATATAATCGATACAAGAGATTTTTTTCAAAAAATTCTTATGTCAGTGGCTCCTGAGGGCCTAACTACAAGAGCGCGTTTGACCGTTTCTCGCAGTTGACTAGTTATATCGTCTATTCTCACGTAGAATCTGATCCCCGTCTCTTCTTAATAGTTATAGTGAAATACCTAATGGTCGCGGTGAATAAGGGCGGTGGCACAATACTCGGGACTGTCGAAGATTCTCGCCAAAATACCAGTCTCGCAAATTAATGAGAGAACGCAATTACTTTGAAGGATCCCGTATAGTTCGTGAGGTAGACAATATATTTTTCATGTAAGAGATTATTATTACTCGACATATGATTGAAGACTCGACACATGCTTGACTAAAAATACCTAAGCTCGGATAAAAGTGGTAATGTGTTATTTATCTAAACGTTTTCTTAGCAACAACAATTTCTCAAATATAGATATTCTAGATAATGATATATGGTCCTTAAGAAGAAGTACTGAGAATTACAGAGGGTATGAATGTGTACTTCAACAATGATGTCACGTTTACAGAAACTCATACCTACGTTTTAAAGACATCTACAGTATAATTATAATGGATTTGTTTTCATTACAAAATAATCAAAAACTAGATCGATTGAAGTTTGAGATTCATGAGAATGCGTAGTATCATTGAATGATTAATAATTTATTTCTGCATTGGAAACAATGCCAAAATAAATAATGAAGATTTTTTTGTTAACTTAATTATCTTATAAGGAATGTAGATAATCATTGTTTTGAAGGATTTTCATTTTGATATAATTCAAGAGGATAAAATAAATTGGAAGTCTCATCTTCAATCATAATTTCTGAATGAACGACTACTTTGCCTTTTAATGTTCCTCTATTCCGGTAGAAGGGTTAAATTAGATGGAATAATAACGAATGCTTTTATATTTATTTGTGAGTGTATTGACACAAAAAGGTGACAGCACAAGATTCGGAAACCGTTGAAGGCCCTCATCAAAATACTACTTGCCACGTTATCGCAAATTAATAGAAGAACACGATTTCTTTAAAAATTCTTGTGGAGCTCTTGAGGTAGATGCGTGACAAAAAATACATCGCGAATTGAGATTACAAAAATATATTTAAAGTAAAGAGATCCAGATCCAGATTGTGAGATACGTGTTTTGTGTAGTTAATTGTGTTAGCTATTTCTGAAATGATGTGTATAGTAAGACACAGAGGTTCTCATGGTTTGAGTTCGAAAGGTGTATATTAATTGATTTTTTGATGTCTCTCGAACTATCCGCGACGACAATAATGGGATTAGAAAAGGGAAACTGAAAGAGAGGAATTGAAGTAAAAAAGAATATGGAAACAAGGAAAAATGCCTATTAGTTGGGGACGCGTCAGAATAGTTCGTTCGAAATTTTTAAACAATCCCATGTGTGACCCGTCGTTATGATGATCGTATCTACTGGCAAGTATCAAATGGATATTTCAAGAGTAGACGCTAGACAACGCTTGACTCATCTCGCCTAGAAACCTATTTTTACTGTTCTTTTTTTTTTTTTTTTTTTTTGTTGCCCGATTCAACACATTATTCAAAACTACCTGCTTGATTACAAATGCTTAAGCTCGGACAAAGATAGCAATGTGTTTTTTTTATTATTATGCGATTTTTTAACAAGTATCCAACGAGTTCCCAAGGACAGATATTCTCAATGACGATATATTTCCCTTAGGAGAAAGTACTGTGAATTGTTGAGGGTGCATACGTGTACGTCAACATACTGCTCTCCTTGAACGCTCGCATTCAAAACTAAAGAGAAGAAAATTATTAGTTTGAAATTCATTAAGATGTAACGTTTGAAATTAAATAATCAATTAATTATATTTGCGCTATGTGCGTTGGTCGGAGCATAATAATGTACGTGTACGAATATGTACGTGTTTTCTATAATTGACTTATAAGTTAGGATATGTTGAACTTAAAAGATAATTAAATGGACACTTTAGTCGAGTTAATCAAATAGGAAATTATATTTAAAAAAAAAAGCTAGCGTATGGCTACATTTAGCCGTCATCAGTTGACAAGGAGAAAAGACCCTTGATGTTCGTACTATAACAGTTTGGACCGTTACTACGCGAATGATGTCGTCCTAGCCTGGATGAGTATCAATGATGCACAATCCTGCGATCAACACATAGGTAGTGCTGTCTTCCTAAATGAGCATAAGCGTGCCGATCTTAATGTCATCTGGTTCCTCGATGACATTTCCTCCGTCAGCTCGTGTAAATATTCCTTGTATCAGCGCTTTGAAAAATTTTGGAACCATTAGGTTAGTGCGACGACATATTATACAGTGATAAATAACGGCCTTTAGGCTTCTTCGACCGTCAATTGGCCAATATCACTCCCCAAAACTAATATAGCTTGAATGCTAGAATGATAACAGCTAAGGTGTGCGTGGTAAAGAATATATGATGACTGCAAGGTAGAATGATAAAATGTCTTTGACCATAGGATAAGTTAAAAAGCGATAACCTATCACCGATTTGAATCAAACCACTTGGATTATCAAACGGTTATAGATGTGATTTTCGTCGGGCCTTCACCAATGTGGGACTTGTATGTTGCAAAATTCAGCGACTCCGTTAGTTACGAACGTTTTAAGAAGACGAAGTGAGGTATCGATTCAAGCTAAACAGATAGTCAAGTCAGGTCAAAAAATTGTTTTAATAATATGCATGGATGGTAGAGTCTTCCGCACTGCGTTGTGTGATCTCCCGAGTAAGAACGCGGCGCTCGACTCAAGTCTTGGCATGGTGGAGACCTTAACCGGCACCCATTTCGCACAATGAAACGAAGTCTGCACCTTTCCATCCGTCCATGAAGATCAATGATAGATATACGCTTTTTCGCTTGCGTCGCATAATCCGTGGAACTGCGGAGTTGTATAATCGGCCACAATTGTTCTCCGTAGAATACGTAATCCATTTAATTAGGATAATTGATCTCGATACGAGATCCATGACGTATGACTTTAGATGGAAACTGAGTCGTCTCATCCGATACCACTCAGCCAAAGTCGTTGCATTATTATTTTAGTCCTAATGATGACCGGGCCAAGCAGACCAAGCGCATCGACAATTTTGCAATGCGAGAAAGGATGATACATTTGGTCATGTGTTTTATCCATTTTTACAAAATATATTATGTGATCCCGATGTGGATACTTCCGGTCATTCGGTTGGAAGATTACCTGTCCATATATTTTCCCAATGTCGCGATTAAAACATACGTATGCATTTAAAAATGAATTATTGGAATAATTTGTACATGGCGCATTTCATCCGCAACTAATCAACCTAGTTTGGTTTGTAGTATCACAATTGAATTTTTGAGAAGGGGAATTTTTTCCAAGCAAGATAACTTATGAATTAACCGATGATGGAATCGATAGGAGTCAGCAAGAAACCATCGGTGTGGCTTCCTTATGAAGCAATGTATGCTATCAGCGTTTACATTGTTTGCAGGATCCAAACTTACATTTGCAGGATCGTAACTTACGTCATGAGTAGCACAAAGACAATTCTGGCAATTCTGGCAATTCGTCAGAGAACCCTTGACGATCTCGCGAAGCTTGTTTGCGATTGTTGTTCTTTCGATTGTTGCTTCGATCAGTTTTGAACACCGGGATATATAATGATTTGACTCACAAATAGCGCGAAATATGTTTACCGTAGAGAAGATGGCTTGCTGATGCTGTTTTCTTTTTCGCGGTTTTGATAATTTGATTGAGGATTTCGAAGCTCTGAATCGTCTCCTCGTTGATAATGCATTGAATTATTATTCGTAGCCGTGTCGCGACGTTGCGATCAAAATGCATTTATAAGAATAGATTTGTTCTTTCGTGGAGTAACCTGAAAAATTGATCCCGGCTAGGAAATTTTCTCAATCTAGGATCTTCATGCTACTTTGTGTGAGTGCCTTTGTCGAGATATGAAGCTATGATACAAATAAAAATCGCAACTCACAAGAATTGACCTAATACGAATTGACCTAATTCTAATCGAGTGACCTAGAATCTGTACTGTTTAAGAACTAAAATAACTCGGTGTACAGTGCTTCTTGGATTTTTTACAAGTCGCGTATTTCTTTTAAATGTTGATTTACTGTTATGCTTGACTGATTGCAACAATTTTCCAGCATTTATCAAACAATAGCATGATTGGACGCGTAAATAGATAGATATATGACAGTTGACCCAGGTTCACCTTATCAGCAAAATTTTAAGCATATGAATCGCTTACAGTCCTCTAAAGAACGATTGCCGTGAATGGAAAATTTAAACTGGTTCATGAAACCGGATTCTTCAAGTCCAACCGCTGAAGAT
This sequence comes from Vespula pensylvanica, assembly GCF_014466175.1. Lineage (NCBI taxonomy): Eukaryota > Metazoa > Arthropoda > Insecta > Hymenoptera > Vespidae > Vespula > Vespula pensylvanica. The sequence goes on from NC_057703.1 coordinate 3,708,800, forward strand.
GGACAGTGCGAGTCACGGTAGATACGTCGTTTAATCCTCGTTTTGATTGGAAGATTATCTAGTTCATTATTGATTGAAGACGAGCCGCAGGTTGTGGTTCTGCTTCTTTTATTAAGCTTCCCGGGATTGCCCGTGTTTATGTAATTTTCATCAATTTCCAACTTTGTGTCTAAGTAAGTCTCCACATTTAGAAGGGAGCTTAATAATATATCTTGAATGTCATTAAAATTAGCAAAGGCTTTTTTCATGCACTCAATTTTTTATTTTAAATATCGTATGTCTTAATCTTCTCGACAAGTTTCAATCACATTTCCAAAACGCGTTGATTGACCTTTGATGGTCTGCCACTTAAATTTCAAGTCACTTAAGATTTGCGTGGCAGAGGCTTCTATTGTTGTAGGAGATAAGAAAGGATACGAAACTCAAAAATAAACGACCTTATTAAAAGATGTAGTGTTACCAGATCGGTGAATCCGATGGCTGTGGACCTCGTCACTGCTACTTTTAATGGCTCGTTAATTCTCTGTTATTTCACTGTATAAGATCCACTCCCTTGTTCTTCGGCTGCTTCGTTCCCTTTCGTGATGATTTTGCTTCTTTCTTGGGGTACTTACACGATCACTGTCTCCAACTGGAAGGACTATAAATTATGTTGCGCCGTAAGGACGCAACTATGAGAACGCGTTTTTCGCTCCGCGCCAATGATAATGATCAATTCGCACGTAGGATCTGTCCCCCGTTTTTTCCTAATTGTCAGAATTATAGATTCGCTGACTAGGAAGAATAAAGGCGGTAACACAAGATTCGGAAACTGTTGAAAGCCCTCGTTAAAATATTGTTTGTCACGTTCCCGCAAATTAATGGGAGAACATAAATTTCTCCAAAAGTTTTTATGGAGCTCATGAGGAAAATGCGTGATAAAAAATACTTTGTGAATTGAAATTACAATATATTTGAAATAAAGAGATGTAGATGTTTCGTTTTGTGTAGTTAATTGTGTTGGCTACCTCTGGAGGAGGGATGGCCTAGTAATATGTAGCAAGACTCGGAGATCTTAATGGGTTGAATCCGAAAGGTGTATATTGATCGACTGTTTGACATTTCTCGAACTTTCCGCGAAAACAATAATGAGATTACGAAAGGGAAACGAAAAGAGTGAAGTTGAAGTAAAAAAGAGTATGGAAACAGAAGGAAAATTCGGTTTAGGATTATTCGTTCGAAGTACTTAAACAATCTCATATGTGTTCTTTTGTTTTGATGATTATGTCGACTGGTGGGTGTCAAATGGATATTTCAAGGATAGGCGCCAGACAAGCCTTGGCTCGCCTCGCTTAGAAATCTGCTTTCATTGTTCACTTATTGTTCGATTCGACATATTATTCAAAACTATGTCCTTAACTAAAATGTCTAAATTCGAACAAAGGTTTATTTTATGTATGTGTTTTCTTAGCGAATATCCAATGAATTCTCAAATGCAGATATTCTAGATAATGATATTATGGCCTTTAGAAAAATATACTATGAATTGTTGAAAGTTTGCAGCCGTCGACACATTCCAAGTAAACGATTTCCATATATTATCTTTGAGGGTTCTGCCCTAGCGTTCGATGATCGACACTTTCATAATGTTGCATTTGAAATAATGATTGATCTCTTTCTTATGCTTATTCAAATTTGAAGATCTTTGTTATAAAATGTTTTCCATCCTGTCGATGATTTCGCGAAAATTCTTAACTACTTTTTAATCCTACTTGATCTTCAAAGATTCTAGGTTTGAAAACGTGAATAAAAGATATTTGGAAAACATATCGATAATCCTTAAAATTTTAAGTTCGCTTGAAATTTGGTGTTTGTACTCGAGTACGTTCTCATACCCACTATATTGACTTGTTAAATATGATCATATCCCTTGGTGATTACATATCTTCCCAAAGAATTTTCTTCTAGTTGCACTTCTTGCACCAATTGCTTCTTCTCCTCGCTCATTTTTTCACTTGTCAAAACCAAAATTTTTATTTATTTCGCTTATTATAATTTAACATTCTAACATTCTCAACTATTTCAAATCGATCTTTACTTATTGTTTTCCGTGGGAATATTCGAACATCCTGGGTCCAAGACAGATGCATGGAAGAGAATTTCACCGATCCCATTCAATCCAAATAGACACTTTATTTCAGTTTTATTGGTTCTCATTTATATTAACGTTTAAAAGCCATTCTTGATTGTAAAACATAAGGATTTATTTGTTCACTGATGTGTTTAAAAATCTCACCAGTGAAAGAAGAACGATATAAGGGCGACAAAATATTGGCTATATCTACTAAAAAAGTATTACCGCGAAGGAAGCAAAATTTAGAGAATGTGCTACTGCTACCGCTATATGGACCACAATGAATATAAAGAGAAAATTGAACGTTGCGAAACGAGAAGATTAAAAGAGGTAACTCTTCTCGAAGTATAAGATTCTCTTGTGGATAATGCGACAAGTATTGCCTCTACGGTTAATAAAGTTAGAACTGAAAAGCAATAATTGAAAGAAATGAAAAGATATCAATTTTTTGAAGGGCACGGATTATATTCGTCTTCGTATAAACGTAACGTTGGTTGAGGAATGAATAGAGGGAGAAAAAACAAATTGAAATGTACAAAAAAAGAGGAGATAAATGAACGAAAATTATTAAGAAATAACGAGATGACGAGTAATATTCAATTAAAACGAGCATGCTGAAATATACTATATTTTAGAGACATTTTCATGAGAAATAATTTACCTGGATTTATGAAAATTAACGAATGCACTATTATGAACTTGGATAACAAAAAGAGTCTTGGAATTCATTGGATGGTGCAGATTAAAAATGATTAGTAATCGGAGTTGGTTGTTTCAAGTTTCTTAAACGCAATATCTAAATATCGTAAAACATCACGTTAAGTGGCAAATCTTCGGGATTGGCGTATGAATTTTTTCCATCATTAACTCTCAACAATTCAACGTCAATACAACAAAGGACAATCACAAACAATACAACATCAAGATCTAATCGTATTACTATGTCAAAATTTCCAATATATCGAAAGTTATCTAAGCGACGACGAGATAAAGTCAACTTCGTCCAGTATTGTGGAAGGTAGAGTTTATTTGGATAATAATGGTATTATTTGTATGTTTAACGAGATACGACGCAAAACGAAAGGTATTCAAGTCGATAATAGCAAAAATATTGGTATTAATTGGACGTTAAAAAATTATCTGTCACTCGACAATGATAAAAGTAAACAATTGAAAAAATTGCATAGAATTCTGATAAGGTGAATTTAATTACCATGTTCAACTATTACATATCAATGAACATGCTGATGAGATCTTCCGAAGATTATAAACGTGTTTATTCGATACGCGACACGAGCCTGTATTAATAAGAGCTAAAAATAATAAAAATGCACTTTTTACCATATCAAATAAAATCAAAGATCTGAAAATCCAATTGATTAAAATACAATAGAGACTATTATACATTATGCTTCATATATTATGCTCAAAGAGTATAATACACGAAATTACAATATTTGCAAATTCTTTAACAAAATAAGCCGATCGCTACTTCTTGGAAATGCAAGATCATACTTGGACTGTTAAAGCTACAACGTAATTGGAAAAACCTCGTTATATCGTGTTGGCACTTCAAACTGGCAGAAGAAACAATTTATTAAAAATTATACAAAATTCGTTCATTGTTACATATAGTTATATTTAAACACAGAGTTTTATCCCTACGATAAGCTTAATTTAAATTTCTATACGAATTAAATATTACATACGAGATATACGTTAGATTAAAAAATTTCTATTATGAATCTTTGGAATATTCTTTGCCTTTGCTGTTATTGCAAATCAAAAATTTTAATAATACGAATCCTAATCGATTGCTCGCATTAAAACAAGTTAAAAGTAATATGATAGATGTAAAAATTGAACTCATATATGCTAAAAATATAGTTCCTAACACTACCGCTTATTGCTTCATCGATGGTATTATCGAATATAATCCGTTGACTAATTCCACTATTGTTAGAACAGGCTCATTTTCCAATCGAAGAAGCGTAGTTTCTTCATTTTCAGTTCAACATTTACCTGAATTCATTGATTAGAACGTGAGGATGGTTTCGATAAAGATTAATAATTATAGTTTGCACAGCGTATTAGTACAGGAAATTGGTTATGCCTTGGATTTGTCGTATTCGTTTAATGATAATGCTGTTTTGCGACCATTTTATGAGATCAATATGGTTACTCTTAGTAATAAAGATATAAACGATATAATGGGTATGAAACGTTTGTATAATTAAAAATTACATTGATGAAGCAACGACAACAATAACTTCAATACTGATTTCATTATTCACGAAACCGATGAAGAAAGCTGACTATATCAATATTAAAAAGTTTAAATACGATGATTTATGTACGATCAGTTTCATAAGTATTCTTTATTTTAATTTTGAAATTACGCGCCACAATCAATAAACACATTTATGAGGTTTATTCATACCCACTTTAAACAAAATAAGATAATTAATAACGTAAATATATTAATTTTATTTATGATACTACGGTTGGGAGAGGTAACTTTGTTTTGCTTACATAGCCGTTTCACTTTGAAAATGATCCTCATAGCTTACAATCGGTCAAATGTGTCTTAGCGATCTATTGTAGTTCGAGACTTTGTTAAGATAATAGTAATAATTTAAACTGAATCGAAAAAAGTTGAAAACTACTTCAGAAGAGCGTAAGATAATTCTCAGATTACATCAAGAAGGTGAAAATTATGTTGAGATAAAAAAAATAATGGATAGAAGTAAATCTACTGTCCAATACATTATTAAATGAATAAAAACGAACGATAGTGGAAGATCAATGATTGGAAAAAGCAAGGTGGTGTGCGGGATACAAAAAATTCATGAATTAGTGTATCTAAATTAGCTATAATTTGTGATAATATATTTAATAAAAAGGTTTCCGTTGAAACTTGCTGGAGAATATAGAGAAGAGAAAATTTTCACTTCAGTTGAACGCAAGAAAGAAAGCCTTCATCAGTAAAATTAACAGAAAGGAAATATTGATATTTGCAAAGGAGTATAGAAATCAAAATAATGTTTTAGAAAAAAGTTATTTTCTCCGACGAGCCGAAATTTAATAATTTTGAATGTGATGGGACTGGAAGGAGGATTTGAAAGCAAACAAAGAATTGGAATGAAAAAATTTAATTGTTGAAATTAAATTGTGAAACACGGCGGAGGCTTAGTAATGATTTGAGTCTACATGGCAGTTACCGAAATAGGTAATCTTCATCGATGGGATCATGGATGAAATGAAATATAAAAGCATCTTAAAAAAAAACTGCAAGCGAGTGTAATTAAACTGGATCTGCAAGACGATTATTATTTTCAGCAGAACAATGACACAAGACATATTGCTCGGGTTGTTCATGAGTGGATACTTTACCACGTTCCTCGCGTTTTAATTACACTTCCTCAGAATCCAAAAAATTTTCCTTATAGAAAATTTGTGGTCGGAAATAGATAGGAAACTGCGAGAACATAATATTTTTAATAAAAAAATACTGAAAGAAAAAAATTGGGAAATATGGAATAGTATAGAATCGAATAACACTCTAGTATTAGTTCAAAGTATGCAAAATCGATTAAGTGAAATAATAAAGCATAAAGGTGGTTCGACAAAATACTAAAAAATAATTATTTCGTAACAAAGTTATTATAATAAGTAATTTTCTATCAAGACATATGCCAGTATATGAATACTTTTGTGTGTTATTGTCAATTATACTGTTTGAAATTAATATATTTTTGTTATCAATTATATAATTTCATTGAAACTTGATATAAATAAATTTCATAAATGTGTCTATTTACAAGAGATTTATAGTAAAATCGCCTACGCATCGCTTGATTTTAATGAATTTTTTAAATTAAGACTAAGGATACGAATACTTATGAGACTGAGTGGTAAATGATTTGAAATTTTTCGTTTGGGAGAAATGTTTTTATGTGTTTTATAATACTTGGGTGTAATCGTTCGATTTTAAAGTTAAAAATAGAAAGCGCGAATAATTAAAAGAAATAAGAAAATGGTTACGATTTTTATAGAAAAATTTTACTCAAATAGTAAAATTTACTGCATGATATGCTAAACGGCATATTATAAAAGGAAAAGTAAAAACAGCATTTTCTCTGATACATGAAATATTTAACAGACATTGCTTTATTTTCCGACAATACGATTTATGTTTTCGACATGTTTTCGAATATATATTGCATTTAACAAATTGATAGCCAAACAAGTATTGACAAACAAGCATGAATTTGTGTATGATGGAGTGCGAGTGGTAGTTTCGAAGAATAATGGAAAACTTATATTTTCCACAAAGGGTTATATATAATAGAATTAGATGAATAGAATTTGCATATAAATTTGAAAGATTATAAACATACTTAACGGTTAAATTAATTAAGTTTCATATACAAAAATTGTCATATTTAAATATATAAATGGTAAAATATATATATATCACAAAATGTTGAAGCACATGTGCACTCGTTCGGATATTCGTGATGTTATCTACTAAGGATCATGTAGCATTATTAAGAATATTTGTATTTCTTGTGATATCGTTAGATAATCTTATGACGTTATTAGGAAAAATAAACGACACGGATGAAGAGAGTGTCCGGATTTTAATAAAAAAAAAAAATTTGGATAACAAACTAAGGATATCAAACTGAGGATAACATGCAAAGTTGATGAACTGTTTACAACAGAGTCCTCAGACAGCGATAACAAAGAGGAGAATATTATAAATAAGCGTCGAGAGCAAAACAAGAGATAATTATTGAGTTTTGAAAGTGAGAGTGATGCAGAGGGCCAACATATCGAAACTACTTTTGATGGAATAGTTTGGAAAGAAGATTCTATACCTGGAAGAACACCAGTTCATAATATTTTGAGGGAAGTGTTCGATCAGACTTTTATGATATGCTAAACGGCATATTATAAAAGGAAAAGTAAAAACTGCATTTTCTCTGATTATTGGTCACCGTATAATGGAACATATAAGATCGTGCACAGAAACAGAGATATTTAGAGTGTTGCGGACTAAATGGAAACTAAATACAACAAAATTATTTATTACTCTATTATATGCTCACGACACATATCAGGCAAAAAATTTAAATATCTTATATTTATGAAATAAGGTATGAGGTCTCGCATTTTTTGCAAAAATCATGAGCAGAAATGTATTTAGTGAAATTATGAGGTTTATACGATTTGAAGAAGAGCAAAAGAAGCCAGTATTTACGAACTAATGAATTTGTTATGGTATCTGAAATATGGGATCGATTTATTAAAAAATTTATTGAGAATAATCAAAATTGTTATAAACCAGGTGCATACATTATCGTTGATAAGCAGTTATTTCCATCTAAGAGGTGTAGATCAACACAATATATACCAAACAAGCCAGATAAGTTTGGAATAAAATTCTAGCATCTAACGTTAACAGTAAGTATGTAATAAATGGAAATTTGAGAATGGAAAAGAGAAGAGAATATTCAGTTCCACTTGGAGAGTTCGTTATTCTGAAATTGGTGGAACCATTCATAGGATGTGAAAGAAATGTAACAACACATAATTTTTTTACGAGTTTTTTATTGGACACAAAACTACTTGCAGAAAGAATTACTATTGTTAGAACCATCCGTGGAAATAAACGGGAATTGTTTAAATTTGACAAACAACGGAATGACAATATGAAAGACTTTTCAAGTAATCTATGCAAATTAAACTATTTTTGTCTTAGAGTGTATAAAAGCAAACCAAATAAAAAAGTGCTTCTACTAAGTTTCATGCATAACTAATAAAGATATAGAAAAAAGTGAAAAGTGTATACAGGAAATAATAATCGGAAATGATTAGATTTTATAATAGTACAAAATTTGATGTAGACATGACGGAAACAATGGAAGGAAGAAGAGTGTTAAGACAGCTATACAAACTGGCATTGAAATATTTGAAAGAAAAGGTTAAATATTTCTCAGATGTTTAAATGAACTCAGATGCGGATTGAACACTAAACAGAAAGAAATATCAACAGTATTGCAAAAATAAGTTTTCTTTACGATGGAAAATTATCGAAACTATATCTAAAAATCGGTACAGGTATGATAATAAATTTTCGATATATCGATCCATCGCAATTTTTACTCGAAGTTAAAAAAAGTAGTAATAAAAGAAGTAATGAGTTATATCGAAGTACATAGATGCGTAAAAGTAAACGCGATATCTAATGCAGAATTTCTTATAGCATTTTTCGTATAGCGTCATATTTTCTTATGGCGTTTTTCTAATGATATTTCTGAATCCAATAAACTCTATAAATTTTTCATAGGATTAAAGTCTCCACTTGTGTTGGCTGTTCAAGAACTTCTATCTCACAGTCTTATAAAAATGTTTCGGTTTTCTTTGCAATATGTTTAGAATTATTGTCCTGTTGTAGCATCCATCCCTCAACAAGATCCATTTTTGACTCTTTCAGGTTTTCATTTAAAATGTCAACGTATTTATCTGCTGTCATTAGTCCATGTATAGGTGCCAAATTTTCAATGCCAAGAAAAACACCCCCATACTATTATAGATCTTTCTCCACGTTTGACAGTAATTAACACATATTGCTTTTTTAGAGCTTCATTCGATTTTCTTCACACTCGTGTTTTCTTTTTTTTATTTAATAACTCAAATTTACTCTCGTCACACAATACAATTTTTTTCCAAAATAATAACTTATTAACATACTTTTTCGTAAATGCAAAATAAATGTTTCTTTTTTTTAAGCATTTTATTAATGTATGGTTTGCGTCTAGCTAAACAACTCTTTAAATTCATATCTTTTAATCTTCGTCTGACAATTCTTGAAGAAATATTTAATTTTAATGTTTCAACAATATTTCGTGATGTTATCGATGAATTACGTTGAATTTCTCTCACAATTCGTCTATCAGTATATACATTTGTGGAATGTTTCCGACCTCTAAATTTTCGACGGTATTATGTTCTAAATACTTTTTAAAGTAAATTTTACGCACTGCATTTTTAGAAATTTTATATTTTTCGGACATTTTGCGATAATAGTCCTTTTTTACACTCCGTGACAACTAGGTTTTACAGATGAATACAAAAGTCTTCTCTTTTCTTAAATATAGTAAATTCACGTTCTTAATCTGACTTATTTGAAAGTTTAATGTCCACTGAAGACTCCATAATATCGCACATTGCAAAAGCTCGATGTTTGGTTATATTTTTTCCGCCCTAATATAGAATTTCCTATCTGTCCTGTTAATTCTATCCATAATCTCAAAACCACCCATCCAAACAAATACATGTAAATATTAACAAAAATATTCTTTTTATAATTTTACGTGCTAAAGATATATTTTCAATATCTATAAGCATGTTCAATGCTAAACATTTCTAATTTATTTCTAACATAGTAAATAAAATTAAAGATAGATATGATAATTGTATTCAGTTTGAGGATTTGCGAGTAAATGACATAAATGATGCAACTATTGTTTAAATCTTTTTCGATATTTCTCACGATCCTGGAGATCTTTCACAAAAAAGAAAATTTTTAATTTTTTAAGATTAATTTTATCTCTTAAATCCAAATGATGATACGAAAAAAATATGGTTATATTATGAATAACTTTGCTTGTACTTAAAGTTTCTATATTTTTTGAATTTCCCGTTTGCCTACACTTTCTTGCCAGGTTCAAAAATCTTTTCCTATATGCCTGGTTTAAAATCGGCATATAGGATTTTTTCGTAAATTCGATAAAATATTTTTTTTTCGTGAAATAGTCGGAATGGAAGAAAAACCTTAAAAAAAAATTGTAAATAAGAATTATATCGTTTCATTATGTTTACTAAATTAGATAGAAACATTTTTTGAAAAAAGCATGATATTAGAGTAACTCTTTCGCCAGACCACCATTCTTTCAAAAAATATTTTTTATTGTAGATATTGAAATACCTCTGAATACCGCATTTTCATAATTGTCAATAATACGTTATTAAAATTAAATGTATTAAATGTTATCAAAAAAGAATTTTTTTTAACTAAATAAACCAAATATTATCATATTTCAAATCCACTTTACGAATTTTTTTAATAAATTGATTTCAGAACACAATAGCTGAATAATTCACATTTATTTTAAGATCATTTTATGAAAATTATTGAGGTTAAATTCAATTATAACTGAACTGCAAGTGTTTATGCAAATGCATATTTTTTACGAAATAGATGTAATCGATGTGGTTGAAATAGAAATTTCTTTATAATTAGGAGGTTCTAAAAATATATTTTTTATTTTTCATTTTTTGCACATTGCATATGCTCTATATATTTATGTTTAAAAGCGTATACAATATTTCGACAGAAAAGTACATACATTGTTATTTAAAGCAACATCAAGGCATATTAACTGCTCGTATTAAGTCTATATAAAATTCATTTCCTTTTTATAACTCGATGATCGATATTCTAAATTTTCTACTCTGCACGAATTAGCTATTTTTTCAGTATATATTTTGCGTATAAAAGTATTAGCGTGTTGCTTTGCGATTGCAATTTTCTTTCACATTTTATACCCTTATTACAAAAAAAAATCCCTTTCTTCATTGCCTTTATCAGTCATAAAATTGAATTTGTCTTCAAACCAACTTTCCGTTAAACCACATTTTCGAAACTTCGGCATTTGTTAAAGTATTTTAAAGAAAACATTTTAATATACTTGTTGAGAAATCTCAATATTTTTGAGGAGATTGAAGATGAAATACTATGAAAGAATTATTTAAACGATTACTATAGCACAAGTATTGAATATATCAAAGAAGATATAACGGATCATTATATATAAAGATAAAATAATCATGCCCCGCTTATTATATATTATTATAATAAGAAGAAACGATTCATGCAACCATATATCAATTTGTGAATTCGATCCTACGAATTTTATCATTAAATGATGTTGAGAAAAAAGTTCTATTACTTGTAATAGATGCGATACTATATATGATTAAATCGGAAGATAACTTAAATTATTTTATAAAAATACATATGATCTACACAGAATTGCTCAGAAAAAGCAACATCATTTTCTAATAGTAATTAAATTAATATCATCTGTAAAGAAAATTTTTATATATTATTTCTTTTGCCGGAATATTGTTGTCAATGAATAATTTCTTAGCAATAATCTTATTAATCTTTTTTGTCACACCTGATGTAACATTGTTATGCAATATCTTGAAAACTAAATCTGCAACTGATAGTATTTTTTAAATTAATCCACTAATATACACAAGGATGAGTTCCCAGAAACCAAATCCAAAATTTGTTTTGTGACTGTATATAGTATAATCAGTCAGGAATAAATTAGATGTAGTAATAAAGTAAGGTGTATCCCACACTCCCTTGTATTTACAATTCGAAACAAGGTTTAACATTGTTCTGTTTTATGTGTGTTGAATCTACCTTATCTCTATTATTAATATATTATAGGCTTATCTATTTAGAAAAGCTAAGATTTAATAGACTATTTGTTAATATACTTGAATAGATATATGAGTAGGGAGTACGTCAAAGTAACATCAAGGTTGCGTCAAGATTTGTTGTTGGAAACTATATGAGATATGAGAGCATTTCAGCGTCTGACTGTTGATCACTGTTACACATTCTACATTTTGATATAGGGTAGTATATAAAGAATATCAAGTGTATCTAATAAAAAGGTCGATCTAATATTTCTCGTATATGAATATCACGACTATCATAAAAAGGTACATTGTAGTAACTTCATAAGATTTTTGAAATAATAGCACCTGATAACAAGTTAATGGGCCGAATTTTTTTTCTTAAATATATAAAAATTTATATTTATATTTATCTATGAAAATTGAAACAGGACGTCCTCTTTTTGTATTGACTCCTTTCTACTTCTGATATAAACAAGATGCAATGTTAGTTTTATTTTTATTATTGTTAATTCCAATAAAAAATATTGACGCTTGGGGCTTATAGAATGCAACGAACAATCTCTCTTATACAACAGCCTAGCATTCACCATTGTTAAATCTAATAAATCTAAAGATGAAACATTATACAATGGTACCATTTCCTTGATCAAATTTTTATTCGATACAACGCTATAAATGAATCGATCAAGTCTACTTCACCCATGTGTAGGTTGTATATTTTTACTATATTTGTTTACTATATTAGTTACACAAAAATTTTTCTTATTATTTTTCTGTCCCATCTATTCATTAAATCTGTTGCCTCTGTTTCACAAAATATGCTCTTTACATGAACAGCCTTGTTGTCGTACCACTTAATCGAATTTATAGTGATTTTGTCAATACGTGTAGAGAGACTTCATAAATTCCTCTGCCCGTAATTTTCATTACTTTATCTGACGAAAACTCACAATTTTTTTAGTTTGTTTGACCGCACAGTTGCAATACTCTGAATTCCCAATTATTAATTTAGTAAAAGTAAAATTTTTGATAAACGTAACACTACGTCGTCACTATTTCCAACATCAGGTAATTGGTGATCGTGTATCACTTAGAGATATAAATTTCAAAATTGTAAATGAGTCCAGATGAATTGCGCAATAAAAAAGTTTTGTAACCGCATTTTTTAGGTTTTTTAAGTATATACTGTTTTAACCTGTGTCTTCCTTTAAATTGTATTATTTGCCCGTCAACACAAAAGTGTTCAGCCATCGGAATGCAATTGAAATTTTTAACCAAATTGTTGAAAATAGGTCTTACTTTTTGTAAACTATACATAACCTCTGAATAATTTGTGTTAGCCTGTAAATTCCTGCTAAAATCTATTTTGAATTTTATTTCTTTCCATCGCATACGATTTATAGTATTAACAATACAAATACTCTTGTCTCTGATTTCCGATACTAATTTCAGATCTTGGTAACACGTAAATGGACATGAAAAAACAGCATGTTCAATTCCGTTCACTGAAACACTTATGTGTTTGCTAGATCACACTGCAGTGCATATGTATTGGTATAGTTAAATATATTACCTATAATTTCACTGTCAAATAGTTTTCGGAAATAGATCACAAGAGAGTAAGATTCTGCGAAGTCTTCAGAGCAATCTCTTTTTTAAGGGCGATAACAACTATTATTTGTCTGGGATACTGATTGCCAAACAATTTTTTGTGATCCAAAATTTTCCTCATCTGGTGATGATTCAGTACTAAATTCATCGTCACTGTCAATATTTATGCTTCATCGGCTAAATACCATTGATTAATCTTCATCGGACTCAATCTAACAAAGAACCCGTCATTCTCAGATTCCACGGATATACATATCACGGATATTATTGGCTTGACAATTTTCATTAATTTCTTCAATTTTACGTTTTAGGTATCGACGGTTTTTTATTTTTAAACATATCGTGAGCCGCTTACCTAATATTAAGAAATTGATCCCGGGATTCATCCGTATTTTGAGTCACCAATATAATATGCGCTTCGTTCGGTATTTTAGCAACTTTTACGCATTCTTCGTTACGCGTTACGCATTCATCACCACGGTTTATTTTTATGCCTCGTACAAAAACCAAGCGTGACTTTCGCCGATTTTCGCATACATTTCCCCATTGTTTGTCAACCATGTTATCATTCGATTCATTTATTTTCTCCAAAGCCGTGAATCTGTTCGTAATTTCAACCGCGTATTTTATCCCGTGTTTTCCCTTGATAAGACTGTACATTTAGTTGTTTACTTTTAATCGATTGTCTGTTAGTTTTGTTAGCGTTCAGATATGAAAACAAATTATCGCCAACTAAAATAATAAAAACTTCCTTCGTATCTTAATATATATTCTTATACTGAAATTTATTTGAAATTTTCAAACAAGTATACTTAACTCTCTATGAGCCGAATTTTTTTCTTAAATATAAAAAAAATTACTACTGGTAAATACTACTGGATGATCTCTACTTCATAAGGCATATCGAATTATCGATATAATATAGATGAAAAAGTACATTTTAAATACTATATGGATTCATATTGATATTCTCTACAACTTTTGTTCAGGCTTATAACATCAATTTCAATTTAGAAAAATTGTTATGACATTACAAAAATTGTTATGATTCTGTGTCTTTAACAATAGCACCCTTTATGAAATAGATACAATAAATTTTTCCCTCCCAACTTAACAACTTTTATTTAGAATATGTGTAGGGCAGTCTATGCGTATGTACTTTGATTTATGCCTCCTATTGTTATATTCTATAGCATAATTTAAGTTGACAATGAAACCTTTATCAACGATTGACCTTAGGAACGTGAATTCGGTACTAAGCAACAGAACAAGATACAGTTTGATAAGATAAAATAGAAGAAAATTCATGAGTAAATAGATCATTGTACAATAAAAAATATTATACAAATTGTACAAGGTAAAGGATAAAGTATTAAAAATAAAGATTTCATGTTACTTATCTTTTGTATAGGCGGTATAATGATTCAAGAACAGATGAACCTAAAAGTACAAGTTATAAATAGAATACAGAACATTCAATTTATTGCAGATGTAATGATTTTCAAATGCAGTCTTATTAGTTTTTTATTGTTGTCATAAATGCATAAACTTATTAAATTACCAATTTTACAGAATATAAAATACAAACTTAAGAACTAATCACAGACTTATTGATTAATTAGTGATCTACTTTACAGAATGAGTACAACTTTTAACTGATATGAGTTTTCCTAATACGTATTGTTTTAACGTATCAGTTTTCCTAATTTTCCTTTCTTCAGACGTATATCATATTAAGTTCTTGTTAAGGATAAAAAATTTGCTTCCTATTAAATAAAAATAATAACAGTTAAGATTCTGATATATTTAAAATTTCATAAGAAGTCTATTGTATTACGAAGTGAAGTCGTTGATATAAGATTTGAAGAATTCTTTGAAATCGGAGATTTTATTTGCAGTTTACGGCCGTGATTATGTAGAAAAACAATGACAAACAACTTTATATGTCATCATTTAATTTAATAATAAAAATAAGAATAAAATACGAAAACTTGATATAAATTATAATACACTAAATAATTTTAGAAAGAGAACTTTAACGTCTTTATCGTATGAGGAAAGCACTGAGAGTGAAAAAAGAAGAAAAAAAAAACAAATAACAAACAATGCTAGACAAAGAAAATGTTTTGTTATAGCTAAGAAAAATAAAAGAACTTAAAACCATAGGTTATATTGATAAATCCAGCACTTGGCTGATCTTTTCTTTATTTTTTTTATTTATTAGATTTAATAAAAATTTAACGCAATGCTTTTTTATAAACAAAGTTATTATAAATTTTTTAAAATATTTATGTTTCCAAGATGTTAGGCAAGCTTATATTTATCTGAGGTTCAAAGAATTATTAATTTTAAGTGATAGCAATAATAATGGTAGTAATGATAGTACAATAGTGGAATAGTATGGTAATGATAGTAGTGTAGTAAGGTAATATAATAGTAATAACAATAGTAATAGTAGTGGAATAGTGGTAGTAGAAGTAGTAATGCTAATGATAATAGTGGTAGTAGTGAAGCAGTGTACTAGAGGTAATAATAGTTGTAACGACAATAATGGTAGCAGTATAGTAGGCCTAAGTAATCCATGCATTTAGTAAAAAACGACTAACCACGATATCTCTTCTTATATGCAAAAGTGATTTCGGAAAAAATAAAAAAAGCTTTGGACAAACGATGTTACGGTCAGGAATAATGTTTGAGCTCTATACCCGATTATAATAATGAAACATGATAAATTCAACGAACAAAAAGAATAATCCGAACAGACATGTTTTGCAAGACATGTTATCTGCAACTATTCTAAGAAAAAAACAAAGACAGAGGGTGAGATAATCAGATAAAGTAATCAATATCTCATGCTCTATTACAACAATACAAAGTAACAATCCTCGGAGTGAATACAAACGTATATCGATCATAAATATACAGAATATTTATTAATGGATATTTAGAACTCAATCAAACAGAACAAAAATTATTAGATTAAGTAAGAACAATAATCAAACAAGGCAAGATTTATATTCAAACAACTCATACATAGTAGACACATTCAAGCAACAAGTACAACAATCACTAGAACGAAATAACAAATAATCAGAAGAAGAGAAAAAAGAAATAAACGTATACAGCGTAAAACAAATAAGTAGGGAGAAACTAAACTAATCAAGTAATCATAAAAAGTGCAATAATAGAGACAACAGGGGAAAATACAATCACATCATAAATCAACATACATAACAAATATAGAAGAAAAGTTTTAACTAACATACATAGAATATGGAAACACAAGTACAGATATCAGACCATATACAAATGGTCAAATAAACCACATATCAGAACAATGATAGCACATATTGCACACCTACTCATCTGAGCACTTACAACAATAAGAACATACACAGAACAGAAAGAATTAGAATTAATTAACATACGGAAGAAAGCAATAATACTAGTATAGCAATACAAACTACAGAAAAAAATAGAAACACTAAGAAAAGATATCGGACAACTAATATAATTCAAACAAGATAAAACGTTAGATAAGAAACGAAGTGATAAAATAATTAATGAAACAAGAAGTAACGGAACAGCTAGATAAAAAGAAACAGAAACTACAATTACTAGTCAAATGATTTAAGTGATGCAAGAAGAACGAAACAGGTGAAAACTAAACGTTCATCACTATGAAAACAAACATTTAACTAATAAAATAAAAAAAGTTCTTCTAAACAATAGAAGATACAGAAAGTATAATAAATAAACCACCGAACATAGTAAACGTAGAACATTATTGCAGCAATATATGCTCAAATTCAATACAACATAACTGACATGCATAATGGGCATAAATAGAGAGAAACAACTACAATAGATTACAATAAATGTCCGAATTTATAATCATATACAAAGAAGTCACCTGAACAATTAACTCCATATATAACTGGAAAGAACTAGGAGAAAACAAAATGACAAATTCATTTACAGATTGAAAAAATTCACATTAACACACCTAATCAAACTATTCAATAGTTATATCATACATCCACATACAATACCAATCATGCTTACACAAGGAATAATCTATCTGAAACTTGAAGATACAGAAAACCTAGCTAATATCGTCTCATAACACAGCTACTAACAATATACAAAATACTGATATCAATCATCACATAGAAACTGTTATACGCACAACACAACAAGATAATCAGTGAAGAATAGAAAGGATCTTGTAAAGAAGCTTAGAAATGCAAAGTACAATTGATAACAAACATAGAAATAACATATTAGGCTAATTCTTCAGTTTTTTCCATGAGAGAAGAGATTTATTTTTACATACATGTTCTAATGTACCACCAATCATGTCGTATAAACACCTCATTCTATCAGTAATTCTATTAAACTCTGATAGTTATCAATACATACCTTCTACAATGCCATGTTATTTTGTTTTCATTCATTAATATATAGTTATGTATTGTGGCATAATTCAAAATTGGTCAGTTTTTGGTCAGGTCTTGAAGCCTTTACCAGGGATTGATCTTAAGAAAGATGAATTCGAAGACAAGCGACTGGACAAGGAAAGGAAGATTGATAGGATACAATAGGAGGATATCTGATAGATTGATAAAATGGGAAAGAAGTGATTTAGTAGACACAGTATTAGAATAGTGATCCCAAGTTGCTGACCTTCCCTACAAGTAGAGTATCAGTGTAGTTTCTCGTCTCAATGGAGTAGTCGAACAATGTTCAATAGGCATTGTAAGAAAATATAGGACGCTCAGCTGGTTGAAAGTTCACCAATTTTTTTTATAAGATCTTATAAATTTATTAGGCTTTTGATGAAATTAGTATACAGACTTATTATTGGTCTTACAAAATACCCAACACGGATTTATATATTATTTAATTATCGATTTTACAGAATGTAAATTTCAAAATTATTATTCGGTTACTGACTTTACAAATTTTAGAATACAGTCTTATTATTTAATTGTTGGCTCCACTGAATACAGAATACAGACTTGGAACTAATAAGAACTTACTAGCTAATTAGTGACCGACTTTACAAGAAAACAAATAATGATTAGTTTTCCTCTGACTGACTCTTAATTTTCTCTTTCTTCGGATGCATTTAGCTGATCACCTGCGAAATTTATTGAGAATAATGGTTTGTTTTCTATTTGATCATAATTTTATCGCTAGGATTCTATTTTAGTCTATATTTTAACAAAAGATCTATTGCATTGTGGAGTGAGATCCGACTTGCTGACTTGAAGATTAGTGGAATTCCTTAAAATGTATATTCAGAAGTGACGAAATTGAAAGTTTAAACTGTTTATATCTCTAAAGCTGATAATGGGTGCAGGTGTAACTCAAGAATCTAAAAATTAACGAACGTTGACAATACTGCAGTAGGATACCGATTCTTTGTTTTGAGAATGGTAAAAAAGTTTCAGAATGGTAAAATGTCTATTTTTTGTTTAAATAAGTTCTTAGATTACCCATTCTTAAACTTCAGCGAGGAATATATCGAGCGTAAATGTAGAAAACCGTATGCAGGACATAACGATATTATACACTGGATTCGTTTTTTATGATTCTGTACAGTATTTCTGTTAATAATAACATGACATTGAATCACATTTTAGTTTGAATAACTCGCAAAAAGGTATAATTCTGTGACGGAGGGCCTCTTGTACCTCTCTGTGTGCACTTACGCATCATGATATATATATATATATATATATATATATATATATATATATATATATATGTTTCTGTAGAAAAAAGGACTGTGTTATATATGACGACAGATCGAGGCTGAATAAAGAAATAAATTGATAAGTAATCTTTTTAAAAAAGTTAGTATCATCTTCCATTCATAACAATTTCATTTCAAATAAGATTTTCATCTCAAATAACAAAACGAGAACCTGCTTTGAAATGTTATATATAAAATTAGATAATCTTATTTTCGGAGCATTTTATGGTACTTTAACATAAAAAATAAATCTGTGTTATCTAATATCAATAGAATATCACGAATCTAGCTTATGGAGCGTTATTAAGTACTTCCGATTAAAAATTTAAAAATTAACTTGAATTAAAATCCTTTAAATATTTTTTGTAATATACTTATGAAATATACCTAGTTGCATTTCATTGCAATTCACCAATGAATATTCTCTCATAAATTTGCAATTAATGGAGAAACAAACTTTTTTGGTTTTTTAAACTTCTTACAGAAATTTTGCTGTAACTTTGGAAGAAATCACAAAGGAATTACAAAACTACATACTGCTGACTGAAACAAAGAGGACCAAAGTATTTTGAGTTTGGTAATTTTGGGTATATGGCGGCAAAGTAGAAAAAAAGAAAAGCGAGGAGCAAGTAAAGTTTTTAAAGTTTGTAAAACAGTTATATTAGGTGACTGTAAGAAATATAAATTTATTGAGATAAAATTTACGTTGATTTACAGAGAAATTGTGTATAAGAGTCTAAGTTTAAATATTTTAAATACTGTTACAATATCTAAAAGTTTTATAGAGAATGTATATATTAATAAGTATACCTATACATTAAGACTCTTCATTATCTTTCGCTCGAAGCATGCGTAATTACAGCGACAAGTATAGACAAAATATGAATTACGAATACGGCGGGAAACGCTGTCCGCGCCTTGCATTCACCGTGTATAAGCTTAAGTTGGTTATTTCCCTCTCGCGCATACATAATTGGTTTCGTATGGATTAGAATAAATAAGTTAGTAGACGGTGAACGAAATTTTTTTTGATACTAGCCGTGCATCTCACAGTAATCCATGCTAGATATGACATCGGTGCATATTTGTTTCACGATAAATACATTGAAAACAATAAATATAATTGACACATATAAGAACTACTATATTAATTTGTGACAAAAATAAGATTTTGTTGAATGTTTTTTTAAAAGTAATTAGTGAATATTTATATATTATATTATTTTAATATAATTTAAGTTAGATTTCTATAACTTTAGCGCTATAATGTAAAGGTGATTTTCAAAGAATATTTTAATGAGAGAATACGAGAAAAATACATAAAAAATTCCACAAGTAATAGATATCATGAATAAGCAATATTGAATTATATGTAAATTTTAAACACATAGATATATAATAGAGAGTATTTTGGAACATTATTCGTTTGTGTAGTAAATGAAACACGTGGCCGAGGGACACTCGCCTTAGGGTTGTTTACATTTTTTGCGCGAAAACACAACATTATCTTTGTTTTGCATAAATGTTTCTGGTCAGTTCGTTGTAGTACTCATTAGTATTTATAGCTTTACATCATATGTATGAATAATCATTCTAATCTTCATTCAAAATTCTACGAAATTCTTTCCACAAATGAAACCGCGCAAAATTTTCTAGAAGAACTGAAAGTAATTTCTTCTTGTACTTTAGTATCGCCCAATTGTTGTAATTTATCAATCAAGATCGAAAAATTGAGTGGTTCAAAATTAAGTTGAATTGGACGTTGCTCAATAAAGGTAATAAAAAAAGAAAGGTGTAAAGTTTTATAAAAGCATAGATCCGGCAGAAATACGTTTTTCGAAGGAAAAATGTGTAGAATTAGTTTACAAGACATCGTTACGATGTAATTTGTTTCATTTTACAAATAAAAGTTAGCGAAGTGATTGAAAATTTACGTTCGTGGCATCATCAACGTGGTGATAATGAATTGAGTTGTAAAACTGTAGTGGACTATTTTTCATGTTGCTAAAATAGCTGAGATTATTAGTTTTCATCCTGTAGAAATGTTTGGTGGTGAGGGCAAAACTGTACAGATTGATGAGACATTTTTAACAAAGAGGAAATACCATCTAGGCGGGATTACAGAACAAATGTCCATCATTGTTTTGAGTATCTATTGTAAGGAAGATAAAAGTGGGCTTTTTTTTTTTTTAAGTAGATGGCAAGATCAAACGAGATTTGTGATCGTATATTAAAAAATTAATCTCATGTTCAATTAATCTTAGTTAATCCCATGATTTCCAGAATTTGTACTGATAACGCGAAACAATATCACAGTGTTGAGGAAATTATTTCGTCCAGCTGCATGCAACTGAATCAAAGCATCGTGGAATTTGTGGCTGCAGATGATTGTACGAACACAATCAACAATCTGGAGGCTCAAAATAAACTTCTACAAAGAGCAATCGTTTTTTGGAAAAAGGCAGCAGTATTGTATTAATATATGGTATTATATTGTTATCGAAAAAATATATTAGAAGAACAATATCGATATAATCGTGGGTTAAAAATTACGCAATTTTTCGAGAACATGAAACGAGTTTACCCTGGCTATTGATGAACAAAAAAAAGATATACTGAATTTGAAAAATCTTGAATTTTCTTCGGAAGATGTTAGTAGTATTAAGGATTATTCTATTATTCAAATTACCATTCAAACGTCATTGTCAAATGCCAATCGATGAAGAGTTTGATTTTGAGAATAGTTCTAAGGATGATGTCGACAATCCATTATTTGATTCATCATGATCGATGATGCTATATTACAGTTTTTTTTATACTTCCTGCAATTCAATATTTCTTTTTCTTT
Source organism: Vespula pensylvanica (assembly GCF_014466175.1). Taxonomy (NCBI): domain Eukaryota; kingdom Metazoa; phylum Arthropoda; class Insecta; order Hymenoptera; family Vespidae; genus Vespula; species Vespula pensylvanica. The sequence goes on from NC_057703.1 coordinate 3,730,640, forward strand.
CTGTTTTTTTTTTTCATTAAAATTGAAATTTTTTACTTTATTTAAATATGTTTTAATACAAAAAATTATAATAAAGAATATTTATAATGTATTCAATATAGAACATAATGTTTGGAATAAATATTAATACAAGATTAGCTGCTTTACAAGTCAATGACTTTGATATATTGTTAAGATTACCCTCCTGAGTATTCTACAGAAGTACAGAGTATTCTGAGAAGACAATTCTAGCGGAGAAAAAAATGCGGGAAATTCCTCAGATATGACTTATGGGTTAGATTTGTTTTTTGCGGAGTGGCAGTACAGGGGGAGGGGCTTCGCTTGATGGCGTAAACCATTATAAAACCAGAGGTAATGAACAACCTGAACGATTTATGTTAAGCCCGACGCGTACTTAAAATACGATGTGATGATAGATTCAGATTGGCCTTATTTATTATTAATATTATTATATGTTTATAAATATAAGCCGATATCCATTTCGACAATACCAATATTATAATATGCAATAATAATTATAGGAAAGACGATTAATGTAATAATGATTATAAGAAAGAATATTTTCCAGAAATATTTTGCATTAATACATTCGATTTGTAAGACAATAAAGAAGATAACAAGAAATCGTACATAGAAGATATAAAAGAACCAAAGATTAAAAAGGAGCTGGAGGAATTAATTGCTAATTATGAATCAGTAACTGCGAAGATTAATGCCGTTAGAAAGAGCTCTAGTTAAAGATCAAATTAATAAATAAATGAATGATCGATAAATAGAGAATTGTGAAATTCAATATATTAGAAGACGCGTCCGGTTGTATTAATTAAAAAAAAAAGGACATTAGCATGTGCCTATATATTAATTATCATAAGTTAAATAGAAAAATTTTTTCAGATCGATTTTCTTTTCTACTAATCGAAAATCAGATAGATCGTTTACAAGAATCAAAAATATTTAGCGTCTTAAATTTAAAGGATAGGTTTTTCTATCTACCGATAGAAGAGAATAGTCATAAATATACAAATCTTGTAGTGCCTAATGGATGCTATGAATTTTTTAAAACAGTCTGGTTTATATAATTTTCTCACCGTGTTTCAAAGATTTATCAATTCCATATTTAGAGATCTGATGTTAAAAAATATTGTATTAACATATTTAGGTGATCTTATAGTATTGTCTCAAGATGAAAAAGAAGAATTATATAACTTATGCATAGTGCTAACAACAGCCAGTGATCATGAATTAACAATCATGTAGAGAAAAAGTCGTTCTCTGCAGTGTAAAATCAAATATCTTAGAAATAGTATTGATTACAGACATGTAGAAATATCATTACTCAAGACTATAATGAACTTTCCGGTACTCCTAACGTTAAACAAATTAAAAATTTTTTAATTCAGAAGTTTTTATTAAGAAATATTTCAAAAAATCAATTTCATGATATTCTATTATTCTCGTTCATATTCAGATTTATGAAAAGATTGAAAATTTTCTTAATTAATGAATCGATACTAAAATTATATTTTATAGGAGTAGAAACAGAATTATATATCGATGCATATAGTTATACTTTTGCAATGATAATGCAAAAAGATTTGATAGATCAACTTTTTCGTAATCAGTCTATTGTGGAAACTGAAAAACTACAAATACAGCATCAAAGTACGCCAATAGTAAATTAGATGTTTCCATAATTATTAAGTCATTAAATAAATTTCGGGTTTATTTGTTAGAAATTGGATTAGAAAAAATTCTCATTGACAAAAAAAAAATACATGTGGGTATGTAATACGATGATTCTTACTATTTGAATTTAGTTATATATAATACCATAGAACATCGATCTAGCAGAAAATGTAAATGTCCTTGGCCAAAATCCGTTAATAATTATAATGATCTAATAGTATCGTAATAGATTTATTAACCGATTGTTGAATGCACAAGTAAATGATGATTATTTTAAATCAATCTTTGAATTTATTAAGCATATCTGTATTAATAAGTTCAAACTTACACTACAAATACATCAAATATATTTTAAAAGTTATTTTTCTTGAAAACGGATATATATATGTACACACACACACACACACACACACACACACGTGTTATACAGCCATGAATAATGGCTTTTAAGCTTCTTCGATCGTCAATTGACCAGTATTGCTCCGCAAACTAATGTAGCTTGAATAGAGAATGATAACCGCTAAAGTGTGCGTGGTAAAAAATATATGATGATCGCGAGGTAGAATGATAGAATGTCTTTGACCATAGGATAAGTTGAAAAGCGATAATCTATCACCGATTCGAATCAAGCCACTTGAATTGTCAAATGATTGTAGATTTAATTTTCGTTGGGCCTTCATCAACGTGGGACTTGTATATTGCAAAATTCAGCGACTCGGTTAGTTACGAACGTTTTAAGAAGACGAAGTGAGGTGTTGATTCAAGCTAAACAGATAGTTAAGTCAGGTCAGAAAATTATTTTAGTAATATGCATGGATAGTAGAGTCTTTCGCACTGCGTTGTGTAATCTCCCGAGTAAGAGCGCGATGCTGAACTCAAGTCTTGGCATGGTCGAGACCTTAACCGGCACCCATTTCGCACAATGAAACGAAGTCTGCACCTTTTTATCCGTCCATGAAGATCAATGATAGATGCACGCTTTTTCGCTTGCGTTGCATAATTCGTGGAACCGAGGAGTTGTGTAATCGGTCACAATTCTCTGCAGAATACATAATCCATTTAATTAGTATAATTCATCTCGATACAAGATCCATGACGTATGAATTTTGATGGGAACTGGGTTGTCTCATCTAATACCACTCAGCCAAAGTCGTTGCATTATTATTTTAGTCCTAAAGAGGGGCCAAGCAGACCAAGTGCATCGAATAATTTTGCCATGCGAGAAAAGATGATACATTTGGTCATGTGTTTTATCGACTTTTACAGAATACTTCCGGTCATTCGGTTGGAAGATTACCTCTCCATATATTTTCCCAATGTCGCAATTAAAACATACGTATGCATTTGAAAATGAGTTATTGGAATAATTTGTACATGGCGCATTTCACCCGCAACTAATCAACCTAGTTTGGTTTGTAGTATTACAATTGAGTTTTTGAGACGGAAAATTGTTTCCAAACAAGATAACTTATGAATTAGCCGATGATAGCATCGATAGGAGTCGGCTTATGAAATTGTGGATTCGCTAACTTAATGGACGACGGAATTATTAGTTTACCGCAATCTACAACTTGCGAGCATATTGCTTAATACAAACTTGGCAGTTCTAAATAGCTTATTTCTTTCCAAAACCTGGTTCTCAATGATTCCACTTGTACTCTGACCGAATGGCGCACCTCCTTTTTTTGTCATTATGTACTTCGAAGATTGATATGTCAATACGTTTACAGGATCCAAACTTGCATTTGCAGAATCATAATTTACGTCATGAGTAGCGCAAAGATGAGTCTGTTTCTGCAAAATACGACTCCGCATCTAAGAAGGAGTTCAATAGTTTCGATTGAACATCAGTGGAAGTAGCGAAGGCTTCCTTCATGTAATTAATTTCGAGTTTTAATTTTCCTAGAGCTTTATTTTTTCGATATGTTTCGATCACGTTCTTGAAACGCGTTATCTGATTTTTGAAGATTTGCCGCTTAAGCTTCAGGTCACTTAAGATTTATGCGTTGGAGACTTATATCATAGGAGGACGTATAGGAAGAAAATAAGAAAGGGTAAAAAAAGTGTCCGGTGATTGCAGGCTTCGTCGCTGCAACTTTTGACGGCTCGTTGCCTCTCTGTTTCACTATATGGGATCCTTCTTCTCTTGCCTCCTTTGTCTATTTTCTTTGAGCGTATCGTAATTCTTAGATTTGAAATGATTTTAATTAATTTTTTTTTTCTGAGATTTTAATATTATTGGTTTCACCAGTTTTAACGCGATGTTCATTTTTATGGCAATAATTTCAATTGCTATTTACCATTCTATGTTAATCATAAATCTTCTTAACAGAATAATGGTTATTAACTTCATTTCTTCCATCGCGAATGTCTTATCTAAAAAATTGAAATCAATCGTAAATACATTTTGTCGTATGATCTTTTGAAATGCAATTTTTAAATCTGTAAAAATATCTAATCTCTTTTTCCACTACTAAATGATAAGTAGTTATAAGAATGACTATTAAAAGTCTATCTGATGAAAACTTGTTTGGATCGAAAACGTTTAAGGCTCAATATTTAATATTTTTCGTTTCGGTGAAATTTATACATAAAAAATATAACCGATCTTCCTTTTGGTATTGTTCAAATTTTGTTTATTTTATATAATTTTTAAATAAATATGAATATTAAACAATTAATATTATTAATGATATAAAAATATAAAAAAATGCTTATATATAATATTATATATACCTACTATATTTGAAATTGGTTAACTTTTCAAAAAAGATATTAATTATGGGATATATATATATATATATATATATATATATATACGTATGTTGAAAATAGAAAAAAAATATTATAAGTCAAAGTTAAATGATATCAGACGGTCTATATTTTTATGACAAAGTACAAATAATTTTATGCACTTTTGTGTATTGGTGCATCAGAAAAATGTAACTATATTTTTTTCTTTTTAATGGAAACCTATATTTTTGACTGTATCAGTTGATGCAGTTTCTTATTCCCTACATAAACGTATTAACATATGCCCAGAACTTATACGTTAAGAAGTTATCGCAGGTAAAAGTTTTCTGCTTTATTTAATTTTAAATTCTATAGAAATATGATTCCAGTAATGTGTTATTTTTCGTCTGCATTTTTTTAGTATACGTCAAACGAATTCTCAAATGCAAATATGTTGTTAAGTAATACATGGTTCTTGAAAGAAAGTCCTATAAATCACCAAAAACGTGTATGTGCGCGTTAACAGTTTTATATAAAAAGAGCAGAAGCATTTTATATTTCGATGTGTATTTTCTACAAAATTTTGACTTTATAATATATAGAAAATTATAAAAAAATAAAGTTGCTATACTAATTAATGTTAAATTAAAATTAATATTTAATGAATTTAAGCAGAACTTTGAATTTTATATTTCCAGTAAATTTTCATTAAACCTTAACTTTTTTTAAATTTTAAGTTACAAATAATTATAAGCACGATATCAATAAGTAATATTTTTTATATACATATAAATAGCAGAACCTTGCGGTATTCAGTTGTACATTTTTGGAAATTATATGTGGTACCTAGCTAAACATTTCGCTTGAAAATCATCGATTCGCGAATGTATTAATAATAAAATATTTCCGTTTTTGATTAATAAATATACTGGCGATGTTATTATATGTTATTATCTTAGATACAATATTTTTGTTGTAGCGATTTCGACAAAGCATTATTTTAAAGATGATATGTAGCAGCCAATCATGGATCTAAGAATGTCTTACTTTTCCTCATGTATTAATACGTGAAATCTGTTTGAGAGATTATAACTTATCAAAATGTGAAATTTGTAAAACAAATCAGAGTATATGTATGTATTTGTCACAATTATCAGAATATTGATCTTCGAATTATTAAAATTCAGAAAAACTTATATAATATTTATATAAAATGTAAATGTCAATTAAATCAATACATATATACGGGCTTCTTTGAGTGCTTTGAGCCATTAGTCTTCGTGATTGGACTATAAAACCAGACTAATAATCGATCTAGGTTTTTTCTTATAAAGAAGGAGCTATCGTTGTAAGCAGCTTATTCGTTTGTTAATTTTTACAAATGAAGGTTAAGTTTTTAATAGTGAAGAATTCAAAAGTTCTTTATCTCTTGCAATTACTATTATTTTGTTGAGTAAGATCTTACATATTTTATTTTTTTTCTTTATTTCACTATTATACACATTTTTACGAATTTTTTAACCAGAATCACGTGAAAAAAATTTCCATTATTTGCATATGTATTATTTAATTTATTTTGTATTATTTAATTTTATTATTTAATTTATTTTTATGATTTTCAAATTATCATTTTTTTATTCAACTGATCAATAAATTGATAATATCTCCAAAAGTTTTTCTCGTCTTTTCTGATTTATAATAAACGTAGTTTAATAGTTGCTGCATTTTTTGTAACATAAATTTATTATGAAAATTGATTTATTCTTTCATTCTATGTAATCATTCGTTATTTGTGTCCTTTATGTATTACTTATTGGTAGCAAGCTTATTAAGGTTATCGTTTTGATATATCCAAATTATGAATTTTGTCATTTAACACGTTACTCCGACGTGTACTAATGATGACTCGCGCTTGAATCTTAAATACATTTGAATTTTCCGTCAGAGTGAGCATACCATCAAAAATTTAATTCGTTTAGTAACTACAAAAAATTGCCATATATTGAAATTTCAATAATGGAAATTTAACGTATATTAATTGAAAAAAAGTAGGATAAAATAATAAAAGCATTAATATGAGCGCTGCCTCACAGAGAGAAATGCAAATAGCGGTATCGGCGTGAACCTATTAATTGTGATTAAGTATGATCATTGACCAATTTAGTGATTGCTTAAGGCTATTCATCATCCCTGGTTCTATAATGGTTTACGTCATCAAGCGGAACTTTCGTCATCAGGCATAATCTTCGATTGATTTTGATGAAGAAGAATTCATTTTAAAGACGAAGCTTTTATTTATTAATCCAATTTCTCGAATTTTTGAAAAAGCTTTATTCTCTTTGAAAAAAATCGTGTTAATGATATTTTAAATGGTATTTTTTTGAGAATAGTTTATTCATAAATTTAAAGCTTTTTCCAAATTCGAAAAATAGGATTAATCGATTAACCTTCGTCTTTACATTGAGACCTTATTCATCAAAATCGGTTAAGAATTATGCCTGTTCTGCTTAATGGTATAAATGCTGTTTTTGATATTTTTCGCAAGAAAAAGGTTTAGTACTGTGACGCCCCTCGAAATTTGCGGTAAGAAAAGCTCGTTCCCTTACTACTGATTTTCATATATATACGCTTGAATGGTGTATGTTCGTTCCGTGAAGTAACAATTGCCTGTTCGTGTGTGTGCGTAAATAGTTGATGCTTAGATTTTCTGAACATTTCTAAACGCGAAGAAATGCGTTTCACGATGCTCGCACCGAGAAGCTACAGTAACTCATTCGGTCATTTTAATGAGTTTTGGACAGACGATACAATGGCAAAAATAAGGAAATACGTACAAATTTTTGAAAAATTTATAGTTCCTTTTTTATTTTATAAACTAAAAAGATAATCATTCTACAAGTGATTTGTAGCACACTAGCAAGCATCTAGATTCGTAATCCAGGCTACAATCGTAGATTCTGGGCTAAGTTATTCCGATGCTTTTTTTTTATTGTATTGATGTAAACGAAAATGATGACTCAATTTATTCTTTTTTTTTCTTATTTGATAATTTAGTAATGCGTTACTGTCCAATCTCTTATATTTATTTCTTCCTCTGATGGCTGACATAAATTTCGCGGTGATCTGTGCTAGATCTGAGCACACCAACGGTATAAGTTTGTTTAATGACAAATGCATATAAAGTATACATACATATTTGTCGATTATTTTTTTAGAATTAATAATTAGTGAGCATACATATATTATACATTATTTTTAATAAAGATCAAAACGAGTTCGTTTCCATATTATCTATGTGATTTTTTCCCAACGTTATTTTGTTGTTTTTATCTGTAGGAATTCACTTCGTGTTTTATTTGTTTTATTCGTTTTATTGTTTTATTCGTTACTACTATTACTAATACTATTATTATTATAATAATACGTAATATATTAATATAGTAAGCAGTAATCAGAAGAAGAAATAAAAGAATATAATTATAGTATATACATCATGACACATATGATGATAGTAATTTATGATAACAAAAGAAGGAAAAATGTATCATTTTATGTCATAGTTTATCACACAAACTCTCAATAAATCGTGTTCTTGATAATTTCGACATATCACTGCCTATCGATAGATATGTTCTATACAAACGACCGATGATGACAAATACGAAACATTTCTTTTGTTTTCGTCCGTATTATTTTCTTTGTGTTATTACCTTCGGATCGTTATGCGTTTGTTTTCATATTGTTTAAATATATATAAATTATATTTAAGTTCATTTTCACTATTATTATTATTATTATTATTATTATATTGTATTATATTAGTATTATTAGTAGTAGTAGTGGTAATTGAAGTAGCTTAGAGTGGACTAGTCATACAGGAGAAATGCATAAAAAAAACTCTGGGAGTTCTACTTGACAGGTAGTGCGGAAAGTGTGTTTTTGCGCAAAAAATGTAAGCAACGTGTTTCATTTACTATACAAACAAATAATGTTCCAAAGTACTCTCTATTATATATTTACGTATTTAAAATTGACATATAATTCAATATTGCTTATTCATGATATCTATTAGTTGTGGAATTTTTTATGTATTTTTCCCATATTCTCTCATTAAAATGTCCTTCAGAAATCATCTTTACATTACAGCGCCAAAGTTATAGGAATCTAACTTAATTTGTATTAAAATAATATAATATATAAATATTCACTAATTATTTTTAAGAAAACGTTCAACAATCTTATTTTTGTCGCAAATTAATATACTAGTTCCTATATGTGTCAATTATATTTATTATTTTTAATGCATTTATCATGAAATTAACACGTACCGACGTTGTATTTAGCACGGATCACTGTGAGACGCATGGTTACTATTAAAAATGATATATATATGAGGGATTAAAAAGTTTAGTTCACAGTCTACTAACATTATTCTTCTAATCCACACGAAATCAATTGTTATGTACGTGCAAGAGGGAAAGGGGTTAACCTAACTTATACACTAATACGACGAACACAGCGTGGATAGCGTTTCCCGCTCATATTCATAGTTCATATTTTGTCCATACCTGTTACTGAAGTCTTACACGCTTCGAACGAAAAGCGGTGAATAGCCTTAAAATGTAATCTCTAAATATTCTGTGTAAGCTAATTTTTTATAGATTTGATCATAAAAGAATTACCATAAAATAGAAGTATGATTATATATATATATATATATATATATATATATATATATATATTGTAATTATATGTTGCTCTTCTAATCATATATTGTTCTTATTCTTGCGGTGCACAATTAAAATAATCAAAAGATTTAGAACAATGCATATAAATTCTGTGATCGTATAATATACATACATTATACGTATCATTAATTATTGAAATAAGAAAAAAATATTTTTTGATATATTTTCATTTCATAGCAGTTTTTTTGTCGAAAAAACGATGTTCATTTTATATTGATTCTTTCTAATATAATAAACGAATAAAGCTGTTTTTGCATTTATTCTATATTGCTTTTACTTTAGTAAAATTAATTCTATTTTACTATGTTTTTATACTGAAAAATAGCTTATAAATTGTTGTCTCGGAAAATTTTTATCAATTGGCGATGCCTTGCTTTCTCTTTTGCAATGTTTCTTTTATACTTGTAATATTATTTTAGGATTATATTATACAGAAAATGTATAACTGTTTATTGAATAATATAATTATAGTCAATATATTCTATATGATACTCTTAATAAATAGTATGAATAAAATTTAATATTCACTGCCTTATTTTAGATACTATATTTTCACTTTAGAAGAAAAGATTGTCAACGAAATGTAAGATGATAAAGATTTATATTTCGAAAGTCCATAATATTATTGTCTTTGTTGTCATACTCATAGTAGTACCGGTCTCTTATGTAAATTTAATCAGTTCAAATTATATACCTAATGTACAATCTATGAAGCTCAGAGATTCTTTTGTAGGATCATGACTCAAAATAAGATAAAATATACACTCGTAGGAAATTTTACAATCACTTTTTTCTTTAACATTATATAAATACATATTGACTTTTAAAATTTAATTAACATTTGGATAAAAAAAGATCTATAAAACAAGAATCAAGTAATGCAAAAATCAAGTCATAAAATAACTTATTTTTTAAAATAATCAGAAGCCATCATACAAATATGCATTAATACTTTTCGTATAAGTGCCAATTATCAAATTATCTTTATTCTACACAATATGGATTAAATTAAGTATTAAAGCATTTAAACCAATTCTTTAAATAAATAAAGCTAATTGGAAATATCTTTTTTAGTAATGTTGGTTACCACCTCTGTACAGTACGCTTTAGAATTGTTCTATTATTTTATTTTCAAACAATTGTTTTGGTTTTATTATGAAAAATTTTTATTTTTATTAAGAAAAAAGTTTTATTAATAAAATGTTCGTAAAGAGATAGAATAACGATCATAATAATGTAAAAAACTATATATTTTATCTTGATATTTTACTTTATTGTTGCTATTATTATCTCTTTTACCAAAAATATTTTTAATTTCTATTTTCTGCAATCCTAGACAAGCAAAATTCACGCAAAAAAAGAAACGAAATACATATATACAACGATATATATATTGTTATGTATTAGTATTACTGCATATTCATTATTTCCTATAGTAATATAATTAATATTGTATATTATTTTTCACATTTTTTCTTTATTTTTTGAACTTCTAAAATAGCGTGTATTTCATTTTCTTCATAATCAACTCTGATATCCTTTCACACTGTTACAAGTGTGATAAAGAATATATATTACATTACATAATAGTGCAACAAACCCATGTTTTGACATTTTGAGATTTTATTAGTAATGAAAAATAGATAAATAAAAATATTCTAGTAACCTAGTAAGTAATTTAAAAATTTTTTTATGTGTTGGAAAGATTTGAAATCTCACTTTTTTTTAATAATGCACAAAATCAATTAAATTTTGTGAAAATTCATGTGTTTCTCGAAATTTTCCTTTCGAGTTATATAGTGATTCGCGGATCACCTGTCTCATCGCTATCGTACATTTTGTAAATATGATAACTCATTTAGTTTATGCTTATTAGATTTATAGAATTCTATTCCTTTTCGCATCTTTGGATATTTTAATCGAAAAAAGTTATTACTTGCACGTGCTGATCTGTATCTGAATGGTACCATGGACGTTTTGCATTCTATTCTTATACATTGCAGCTGTAGTAATCCCACAGACTGAAATCAAATCATCTTCATAAAATCACCAATTAATCCACAGTTAATATATGAACAAAAGATTTATCTTCGTTATAATCAACAATAATTTTCTATTGCAATTATACGTTCTTTAGTAATAGTGATTGTTTTGATAGATTTTGAATTTTTGATTAAGTGTTCTCAATCTATCCACATGTGTAATTCAAAGTAAATCTTCCAAAACGTAAACAGTCTCATAGGAGCATCGATAATTTTGCTTACATTTTGCAGTCTCAGTATATACTGTTATGCGCGACCACTCGTTTAATGAAAACGAAACTTTAATCACGAGGACAAAAACAACTTATATACACTATATAGCTTTCCAGTCTCTTAAAAGAAATTATAGAAATAATTAAAAACGTTCGCAAGATATCCTTTGTGCTCCCTCAGAAGAAAGATGCATCCCATTGTTATCTGCCAATTCACTGACTGTACGAAAACAGCCTTTTAGTTTGAAGCTCGCTCTAAACTCTTCTAGGCTGGCTCATAATAATAATACGAAATGTAAATCTTTGTAATATATACGGTGATGAATTTCTAAGAACAAAAATCTATAGTTATATATAATCCTTGACAGAAAGTCCTATGATGAATCGTTAATGGTGCCCATGTGTCGATCAATAGATTATGTGATTGAATATGTAACTTCAACTTATCAGTTTGTAACGTTAATACTGCTTTGATTTGTTCAAGTATAAAATCTATTTGCAGTGATATATACGCAGTTGATATATATGCAATGTCGACTTTTTTTATGGAATAACAGAAATCTTATTTTGTTTATCAAAAGAATTTTTTTATTAATTGAAATATACATCATTAGTTTTAATATATTCTCTCCAACAGATTTTTAAAACATAAATGTCAGTTCTACAAGTCCTCATTTTCAGAATTAATAAATTCTGTTATAGAATATTTTTAATGTCGTTTTCATGGTTAAATTGTTTATTTCTTTAAAGATTATCTAAATGTGTATAAAGATGTTAATCTGCCAGAGATAAGTCTGATTAATAAACGATATATTTTATAATTTAATTAATTCAATTTGTTAAGAGCTCTTAATGACGTAAACGTAGAACATGGATGCAGAAAAATTGGCTTGTGCTGATTTATGAGTGCTAAATGTAGTTTTCAACTTTTCATGCATTTGATGATATATTTCAGCTGTTTTACCTTCAATTTGTAAAAATGAATATAATAGCGACTACTCCGATCACATTCCATCGAACTGTTAATATCTTCTGAAAATAAATTAATATATGACTTGAATATATGAATAGTTTCGGAGCATGAGTAGGCAACTGATTTTTAAAAATCCAACGCGAAGATCTCTTTCGATTATAGATCGATAAAGAGTTCTCTTTTCATCGCCGATTACAATGTGATAATTTTTTACTACCTTTCTTTTTCATCGTATTTCTGCATATGACTGAACCACGCCCAAATCCAAAAGTTTTATATCGATCAAAAATCGAACTCTGGTACTCCGTACGTGGCAATCGAACGCATTTTGCATTAATTGGGTTTTCATTTTTTGTTGTAATTCTATATTTTATTATTTCAATGTTATCTAATTTGCTTTTAGGAATCTGAACGAAATTAGGATATTCGTATTCTTATAACATTTTGGTATGGATTTGTATATTATACTTATTTGGAATACATTGCAAATCCTGATTCCTTGAATTTTTGTTAATTTTTTATGGATAAAAGTTTTAGAGTTAATTTAAAAATCCATTTTTCACATAATTTTTTTTTTTAAATTAATATTCGTGATGAGTAAATAAGCGGAATAATAGGGTGCGAGAGAGGGTCCTTTTTGTAAAAACCTTTAAAATTAATTATTTTTTAAACTATGACCCTGAGTCGGGGCATTTATTTCTCATTAGAAAGCTCTGTTCTACTTTGTCGTTTTACCAGCATGTTTTCAAATAAAGACTACTGTATGTTTTAATCATATCAATGTAAAAAAAAATCGATAAAGATTTGCGAGTTTAAATCGGATAAGAATTTGAATCTTGGATTTGGTAAAAATTGATATAATTTTACGCGTTGCAAATGGTATTATTCATTCTTGAATATGTTTGCTTTCTGCAAATAAAAATGTATGCTTTTTAATATGAAATATATGCTTGTATTTGTATAAAAAGAGTAAACTATTTTATATAAAAAAAAGGAATTTTCTATTGCATGAAATCTTTTTAGTAGTCCTCACAAATTGATGCATCTACCTAACGTATTGGTTTACATAATATGTAAAAGTGTGTATCAATGTAAGTGTATACGAATTTGGAAAGACGAATGTAGAAAGTATGTAAACATCACGTCACATATGAAAAAGTTCGTATGATATATTTGATTACAACGAGAGGATGAGAGAGTTATTATTAATTTTTGTTTGATAAAATTGTTGATTACAATTTGATGGATAAATCCAGTGTATATTAAATGACTCTACCAGCATTTAATATTAAATTTTTTTTCGGCTGTAATGTCTATGAAGAATTTTGCTACTACTTGGACGAAGAAATATTCTGTGTCTTTCCGGATAATCTATGATTTTCTTTTTTTAATATTTGTTCGATGTATAATTTAAATCAATAATTTGTTGAATGTATAAAATTTTCTAATATCATTCAAAAAACATTTAGGAATATATTATTACGTGCGCCCACACAACTCCGCTTAAAAACATGAAGCGAATTTTAATATTTAATAAGCAACAACTTATGTATAATTAGCAAATTTACAAGTTCTCTTAAGAAAATTATAATTTGTCCGCAAAATTTGCTTAGGCCGAGTTCCCTTCGAAAGACTTTGAAAACGAAAACTTATCGTTACATGTCCAATTCTTTTGTAGCTTAAAAATGATCTATCAGTTCCGAACTCCTCTAAGCTGATTTTTAACAATATTAATATTTAACTTGTCACAAATAATGCATTGCATCATTTGTAATTATATTTTTATCTAATAAAAATGATTTATATTTTTCTGTTCAAAATTCATATATTCATATTTTCTCATTTCCTTTAGTATAAGTAAATAAATAAATAAGAATGTAAGTTTTTATTGTATTCTTTTAAGATTTACAAGGCTTTCGCCTCTATACAATCTTTGCAAATCTTATAATGTTAGAATATTTACAAATGCATCGTTATAAACTACTTATCATCTATATCGCGTTTACATTTAATTCCATTCCTTAATTTAATGCCAGGAGTGAGAGAGGGAGAGGGAGACAGAGAGAGAGAGAGAGAGAGAGAGAGAGAGAGAGAGAGAGAGAGAGAGAGACAGACAGATACTCTTCCACATACACTTCTTTGATTAACTCATCCATCCATAATTTTCTCCTACGTTCTTTCATTTAGGTTCACATCCTTCTTGGTATAAATTTTAGTAATATTATTCGATGGATGTATTAAATGTTCTTTATTAATTGTTTCATTGATTATAATCAACAAATTTTTCCGATATGTTTAAAAATTTCACATATGATATCTTGCACTAAGTGACGATACTTTTTAGGAAAGAAAATAACTACATATATATTTAGCTTAGATCAGAATCTTAAACTAGGATCCTTTTATATTTTTCTCACAATATTCTGTTTTTTGTTTTCATAATTAAATATCTTTGACTATTCCTTAAGGACTCTATTGGGGCTATATCCAATCCTTATGATTATAACTCTGTATAATATCTGTCACAGTAGTTTTATTTAAATTTTCAAAAGTGCCCGATAAGATTTTGCTTTTCCATCTCATGTATAAAATTTCTAATTGTTCACAACGATTTTCAATTTATTATCAAATTTATCATCGTTTGTAAAATTGATATTTGCAAGAAAGTTAGACATTGATAAATAACTAATCGGCTTGAGATTTTATTTGTCCTTAACGTACAAATTGTGTCGTGATAGTAGTTCCTTTTCAATGCAATTTTAGGGAAAAAAACTTCTGTTTTATATATTTTAGGTTTACATATTCTGATTTACATTACATTATCTATTCTTTAATTATAATTCATTTAATTATAATTCAATTACATATTATAATTCTTAATCTAATCTAGGATTAGATTTTAAACAAGATATATACTTAATTACAAACAGAATCATCCTATAAGAAAGAAGTAATGAAAAAGGAAAAAAAAAAGAGATTGAAAAAGAAAAGTTGAACATTGCCAAGGTTAGGAATCTATTGTAGGTATGACCTATAGGAGTTCGGTGTGAACTCTGATAGATTAGGCCATATCTATATCTAGGCAACAAAGGATTAATAGATCAAAACAATGGGATGCGTCCGTCTTCGAAAGGTACTCGGTTTGTGTATTATTATTTTACCGAACTTCTTTAGCTTTGTACATAGTTGTTTCAGTTAATAAAGTTCTGTTCGTTAAATGCTCGTGTTCATTAAACGAGTGATTGCATGTGAATATAACACTACGGAGAAAAGGAGAAAATGGCAAAAAAGTCAATTAGAAAGGATACTTGTTTTCATTCCAAATAATGCCTTCGTAAAAAATTATAAAGTTAAAATGAGGAAATAAGAGAAGAAAGGGTGGGGAACACGAATTCTTTATGCTTTAGAATTCGTGTAAAGCCTTGGTTTATGTTAATTACTAATAAAGTTTATTGCCAGTGATAAACCCTTGATGCTTTATTTTTCGTATCCTTTAATGATTATATTTTTATTATACTCAAGAACTCTATCGTCGTATAAAATTTTCCTTACAATATGATAATAAATAAATAATGAGTATTGATAATCAATTAATATTAATTAATTATATTATTATTCCCCTCTAATAAAATCACAACAAAATATTTATTATATTATTTAACTAAAAATTTATTATTGATTTCTATAAAAAGTTTGCATCAAACTCGATTGAAGCAGGATAAAATACTTATACAATATTTTACAAGATGTTTCGTAATAAGGGATCCGCTTCAGGAGTAGAGAGGAGTTACGAAAAACAATGAAAAAAGTATAATAACACGTGTCTTATTTAACCTTGTTTCAAGGTTATAATTACTTTTGTGTTCTAATAATCTGCAATAGCTTCTATTTTCATGGAAGGTGCTTGAAATGATTACCCTCGATTTGTGCTTGTAAAGCAGTGCTCTTTGTCTTGTGAATATTTTTTGGCCTTGTTGATGTCACATATTTTGTTTATTAGATTTAGTCATTTGTTTGGTCAGTACAATTTTAGTGCTCCTCTTACTAGAAATAGTAATAAAGTAAATAAGAATGAATAATTATTCACATCAAAAAATGACAAATAAGTATTTAATATATAGTCTTATTAATATATGGTTTCTCTAATAGATGCCAGATAAGAAAATATTTCAGAGATTATATGAACATTTGCAATATACAGGTTTGTTTAAGAAACAAGTATTAGATAATGGGAGATCTATTAGCGTCAGAAATGTGAATCGAAGAACGAATTTTATATCACTTTGCAGGAAACGATGGTATTAATTCCTAAAGAACAGCAACAATGATATATACAATACTTCACTTAGATTGAATAAAATATTTCCTTTAAATTGATCTATATAAAAAAGCGTTATAATGTTGGTTCGTTTTGTTATATCGAAAACATGAATAGCTTTATATTTTCGCGAAATTTTTGTATAACTAAGAATTCGATCTATTGCATTCTAGCTTCGCTCTTAAGGAAGAGACAGCTGAAAGAATAAAAAGGATTTTTAATAAAAATAAGATATAAATTTTATTAAAAATATATAATGATGGTCGGAGAGAAAGTATAAGAATCAGCTCGAGTAAATACAATTGTTTTTAAACATTAAAGGAAGAGAAATTAAGAGGAAAAGTTAAAGGAAGAAAAATATAAAGGGCTAATATTGAAAACGATTGGGAGGGATTTCGGAAAAATCTGACAATTGATCGAATGTCTTAACACAGTTGGATTACGTGGGAAAGTTTTAGAACATGATGTTCTAGAAAAAAATATTTTATCATTTGAAAAATATCCTTTGGTCTAGATCTTAAGTTATCTATATATTGGATTCTCAGGGCGGAGATGCCAGGTTATTGATTTTAAATAGAGCATGAGATCTTATTTTTATTCCGAGTGTTAAAAAAAATGATTATAAGTATAGGACATTGAGTTTATGCTCTAGAAAATTTACTTATACTGCACTTAAAGTAAAAACGAAATTTGGATAAATGAAAATATATAAGAGAATGTTGGATAGTATCACAGTCCTAAGAGTCAAATATAGTCAAATATTTACACGCTTTTACTGGAAATATTATTGTTTAACCCTTTATAGATGATCCTAGTAGTGTCCTGTAGGTGTCCTGTGCATACTATCAATATTGTCGAAAGACTCATATATGTGTCCAGCTGATATATAATGTTTAGCTATAAATGTATAACTATTAATTTAGAAATTAAACATAATTTTGACGTAGTTATCCGTTGAATAATTAATTAATACCTCCATACGATGTTCCACATATATTAGTAAAAAACTAATTTTAAATGTCTATCGCTGCATCCTTACAGAATACTTGATTTTAGATCAATTATCACAAAGGCTTAAATCTACTATGTACTAGTCTATCTGCTATAATATCAAAAGATCAAATTTCCTTTCGTTTTAATATCCATCTATTTCTTTAATATTCATTTTTTGTTAGACGTTACAACAAAACTATATATGGCTTTAGTTTGTTTTTGAATATTTTTGTCGAATTTGATGGTTTTTATTTAATATATTGTGTTATATGATGTGTATTTTTTAACGAACAGAAATTTATTACGATTGTTTAGACTACATCAATAGTAACACATAACAATAATAATACATAACATTGTTTAGACTAGATGCAGATATGCATAAATATACTAACTCTCTCCCCCTCTTTCTTTCTCTCTCTCCCTCTCCCTCCCACCCCTCCTCTCTCTCTCTCTCTCTCTCTCTCTCTCTCTTTCTCTCATATTCGTTTGCGAATATATCAATACAAAATCCTAAAAAACCAAGATTTAGGTAAAATATCAGAATAATTTTCATAAGTTTGATAAAAAATATAAATATACTTTCTAAAAAGACAATAAGAACGTAAAAAAATGGGTATAGCTAAATATATCAAGGATCTTACTTTGTTGAATCGAATTGTTGATAGTTTGTTTATCTTAAGTCATTTACAAAAAATTTCTACCTAGCGTCAATGATGATAATAATAAAGTTAATATGATCGATATTATCATTTATTGGGAGACTGTATAAATAGAAATACATTAAAGTTCGCTTAATTCATAGTAAAACGTTGTTTATCAGTGATTTCGTAAATAATATGATTTTATACATTAGAATAGAGAAAAATGAAAATTGTAATCATGTATAACATTTTTATTTAGACAAAAATTAATTTATTTTGATTATGTTTATTCACTCAAATATTCAAAAGATATATTCAAAAATATATTTAATTATTAAATATCGTTACTGAAACAATGCATTTTATTGTTATTTGTTACAGCCAATAATTTTATCAATTATATTTTCATTTTATGACTGAAAATAAAAGTAACAAATTTCTGAAATAATTTATTTATGTTATGTAAAATTAATTGATCCTTTTGTCCTAGGAACATTGGATAAAGGTCATAAAATATGGAAAAAGAATGATTTCCATTTTTTATTTAATGACACAAAAGTTGATTTATTACGGATTTAATAATATTTCCGTATATATTATATGATACATTTTATATGTGAGATACCTTCTCAAACTGTTAGACAGTTAGAAATTTGTATTTATAAAATAAGCATACCGTATCCCGATCTACCGTCCTTTCGATTTATATTCCATGCTGCTATTACTTTGATAACATTCTTTCATGCTCCTGTAGCAACTAATTATAATTATTTAAATTTAATTTTATATTTTTATATGAGTGTGTTCTGCATTTGTTCCATAAACTTTGTTCGCTTCGTTTTGTTTATGTGCCAGTTTATAATTAATAACGATCTCTTTCATATATTTTCTTACTTAATATCGCGTACTACGTTTACTTAATCTTAAGACTCTTAAGCCTCAATTTATATGGTTTTCTTCCAATTTTCGTGCTATTATTAATTTTTTATCTATGAAAAAATTTATCTCGTGTAGTTAAGTTTAGTTTAGTTTATCTAAACCAAATAGCCTAGTCCAAAATGATAGAGTCAAGTATAATATAAAGCAAAATATAACACATAACAATAACAAATAGGTGTATACTTAACAATGTCTTAAATGCGCATATAATAATAATTGTTATTATTTAATAGTTCAGTTCCTTAGAATGTATAAACACACAATGGAACATTTCTTCGTACGTTTCACACTACGATTATTTTGTTTACTTAGCATTTATATTATTAGATATGCAACCACTCGTTTAATAACAAGAACTTTATTAACACAACAAGAACAATCGTACATAATACTGAAATTTGGACTCTCTCAAGAGATTTCGAAACAATATTTAACGTCTGTATGACACATCTTCTCAGGCTGAGCTTCTTTGGAAGACGAACATATCTCGTTGTTTTCCTGTCAAAATCGTTTGCTGTTCAGATACAGCCTTCTATTTTGGAATTCATTCCGAATTCCTCTCGACTGGCTCGTAACAATATATATTTATCTTACATTATTATAAGAGTAATATGATTTGATTTATATAGTTTAGTTGAAAAGCGTCTCATATTAATTTTCACTTGTTTCACAAGTTTAGGCAATTTTTGATTATTTCTCTATGGTTCTAACAACAGATCTTTTTGCAAATAGTTTTGTGGATAGCTGTGAAATGATCGTAAAAATATTGCCTATGGTCACATTCCTTCCTCATTTTGTAAATGGTTCCATCAGCCTAAGAACAACTAACTCCTCAAATGGAATTGAAGAACCTTTTTTCTTATCCTTTCCCAAATATGAAAATCCATTTATCCCATATTTGCTATTAACATCAATGTTAACTAGAATTTTATTCCAAACTATTTGAATCTATGTGACAGAACAGATCTATAGCCATATTGACTAATGACTGTATGTAATTCAATTGCATAAGTTGGATGAATATATTTTTAAAATAAATTTCGAATATAATTCGGACAGCGACTTCGATCATGTAGAAGTTGATAAAATTATCGAGAATAATGCAAAGGTTTACTGATTCCCTCGGATGCGTGGAAAGATACGAGAATATATTCTTAATTGCTTCAAATATATTGAGTTTCTTTCGTTATTTTGAACGAGATTTACGTAATATACCGAAAGAGAATATACCGTTTGCAACTATATACATAGATCGTATTCAGAAAAAATCGGACGAGGTTATCGGTGTCTCTTGGTAGAGATTGATGTATCTACCAAATTTATTTCACCAATTTATTAATTATCATTCGAATACTACTACGATGGAAGAAGTGTTGAAATACTTTTGCGATTATTTCCGCGTACAAACCGTTTAATCTCTGATAGAAGTATTTGTTTTATCTTCGAAGCATTCAAAGAATATATAAATCTGAAACAATTGATTATGTATTAGTGACACTAGGTACACCGAGAACAAACTAGTAGCGGCAAGTAGAATCATTTAATAGATTTATAACTTTGATGCTATCGAAATTAAATCCAGACATCATCTAGTCGAGATCACATTTTAAATTAAATAGATTTTCTTATAAATTCAAAGTTTATACTCCCGACCGCGACATCTTCAGGAATCAAAATATTCTAGCTTTCCCTCTAGATACGATCAGTATCTTATAGACAGTAATATCAGCATGGAGAGGCGATAGACTATTATGGGCCTATCCCATCCGATGACCGACTTTAGAGGGAAAACTATGGTCTGAAAATCCTCGGAAGATGGGCAATATTCAACTATTTCTCTCTTTCTTTTCCTCTTCTTTCATTCCCATACACCTTCTTTCTTAAAGTACCTTTCTTTCTCGGCAAAGACTTCGTAACTTCTCCAAAACGTTTACCAAACACGGAAATAACAATAAGATACATAACAACATACAGAATTTTTTCTTTAAACCTCTTTCTATTACAACGAATTTCCTCTTTTTTTTCTTAGATTAAAATAAAACATTCGGCTTATGACCCTCAGCCGAACGCCCGTAATACCCTATTTCGCCGATCTACGAGATAATCATCCAGCATCCACATTAGCACAATCACGTAGTCCATCATGGATTTGGCTGTCCTGTGAGGGTGCAAGAGTTACATCTCTCTTTCCGTCCAAAAGTTTTAGTTAATAGATATTTCTTTCGCTGTATAAACGTACAAACCTGAGACAAGTGCCTCTGTCAAGTATGCAAAAACTCCGTTTGGTGCATTCCAACATTGTGCTTTTTAATTTGTCACAAAGTCTGACTACGCACGTCGAAGAACATGAGTAACAGACTCACATTTACGCATCTTGTCTTTGCACTATATTTAATTAATTTATTCAAAACTGTCAATCATTTATATCTTTTTCATTACATTTGTCTTTCGTTAATTATTATTGTCCTTGAAACTATTGCACAGTTCGGAATTGGTTATAGGATTTCCCATATTTTTTAAATTCGTTTATATTTGATTCAATGTTTGCCTCGATCGAAAATCCCCTCTAACCGAATCTCGTCGTTCCGTTACGTGTAACCACACGTTGAACGAAAAAGAATTTTAATTATAAAAACGAGAACAACTTATTTACAATTAACAGACTCTTTTAAAGAAATAAATGGATAATTTGAAACGTTCGCGAGTCACGTCCTCTCTGATTGAATTCCCTTGTAAGACAAACACAATCCATTGTTATCTGCCAAAATTCTTTGGGTGCCTAAAAACGACCTTTTAGTTCCGAGTTCACTCTGAACTCGTCTAGGCTGATTCGTAACATTATGTATAATTTATGATAATGATATAGGATTTTTATTGTCTTATAAATTATAATTTTCTTTATAAATAATAGATTATAAAATATATTGTTAATTCCGAATTAAAACGAAAAATGAATTTTAATGTTGAACAAAAAATAACTTATGTATAATATATAGATTAAACTTTTTGAAAGAAAAATTACAAATAGTCCGCAACGCTGGTGAATCACGTCCTCTCGGGCCGAGTTCTCTTTGAAGACAAACAAATACTCGTTGTTACATATTAAATACCTTCAGTGCTTAAAAACGGTATGTCCGTTCCAAATTCATTCCGAATTTCTCACTTCCGGAAATATACTTATCGTAAAAGAATAGAGTATTATTCTACAAAGTAAAGTGTATGAAACGTATATTATAAATATGATAATATTTATAATTATCATCATTCTAATGGTAGTAGGTTATTCGTCAGAAAATAATTCTGAGAAAAACATGCAAACATTTTATAAAATATGGAAAAATTGTTTAGAAGAAATTAGAAACATTCTTACTCTTTTTGCGATATCCATAAGTATTGTCGTCGTTGCAAATTTTATTTATTATACCATATGATAAAAGCAACTATTATTTTGTAACGGGAAGTAAGAATGCTTCTAAACAAACAATTTTTAAAAAAAGATTCTAAAAAAGAAATTAACCGAATTCCAACGACAAAATCGTTGCGATGCTTACCATAATACGATCAACGTCCATCACGACTATCTTACCGCTATCCATAATTGTGATTTTGTAAGAACAGAAAAATAATTAAATTTATTTCTAATAATTTAACGACGTAACGTTCCAACGTCTGTAAATCAATGTTTTCCTAATGACAGCACGATCAGAATAAATTAATTAACATTCAGCCTAACATTGAAATTCATTCGTCCTTCAAACACTTCATAATCAATGCGGCAATAATCTCTTCGTTTACATTTTTCACTCGACTTTAACTCGACTTCTTGTAAGATTTGCCAAAATGTATGATCAGAATATTCTTAGAATAGACAAGTTATGCTGAAAACTACCAATAAAGAGAATTAGTTATTGAGGAATAATAGTTTGAACGAGAATCATATAAACGTATCAAGCTGATATTTTTACATGGTATTCATATTCGTATATGTATCGACTCCAAAGTAGATTTTTTGGATCCTGTTCGACCAACGTTTTTAGGCATCATATCCATATTTAATGTTGAAGTGAATGTGAACGTTATATTCTATGATTCCATTTTTATTCTTACCCTGTTAAATTTGATAAGGCTATACTTTGGTCATCAATCTTTCGATGGATCGCATCTCAGATCATTATTAGACATTGAATCTTCTCTTAAATGGATATATTCGAGAATTCTTTCGGCCGAGGTCGAAATCAAATTTTCTATTTTGACTACTAGTCTCCTGACCTTCTGTATCATATCCGCGAATATAGTTATTTTGCCGATCAGTAATCCAATATCATTAACTACAATATCCTTCAAAAAGAATAAGAATAGGATTATGATCTCTTTATAAATCGAACAGACTAATTCAATGTAAATGTTGATAGCTCGTGAAACCGAGATAAAGATAAAGTTTCAATAATTATCGAATTGGATGAAGATAATTTTTTCGACGTTTAATGCTCTAATCGCCAGTGGAATATTAGCTTACGTAATCAGATATCGGCAATTGAGCTTTTACTAATAATAAGATTAGTCAATGAGAGAACTTACGATATATTTACTCACTTATTTCTTCCAATCGTTTAATATTACGAATGATCATTATAAAAAAAATCTCAAAAAGAAATCAATATTTAAATGTACTTGAATAATACCGTCCATTAAGTCATCCAATCTGTCACTGTTATCATAATAAGATTATTACCATTATGGTCTGAAAAAATTAATAATATGCAACTACGTGTTTGAATGTAAACCGACTTTAATAATAATAAAAAGAACAATTCGTGTACGGTTAGAAACTTTACAAACTCTCTTTAGAAAATACACAAATATTCTGAAATGTTTGCAATTCACATCAGAATTTCGTTGTTTTCCGTTGTTAGACGTCAAATTCTGTTCGTGTCTAGAAATGACCTATTCGCTCCAAGATCACTCCTTTAGGCCGACTCATAAAAATATATACATATTGTTACGTACAACCACACGTTAAACGAAAAAGAACTTTAATTATGAAAATGAGTACAACTTATTTACAATTAGCAGCTTTACAGAAATAAAAGAAATAAGAGGATAACTTAGAACGTTTGCGAGTTACGTCCTTTTAGGCTGAGTTCTTTTAGAAGACAGACACAATCCGTTATTATCTGTCAAAATTCTCTGGGCATCTAGAAACGGCCTTCTAATTCCGAATTCACTTTGAACTCCTCTAGGCCGGCTCGTAACACTATCCTCCTTCTTCATAATCGTGGAATTTTCCCGACAACTGAGGTCTTCGCCAAGTGAGATCTTTTCGCTAACTTCTTCGTGTCCAAAAATCTCCAGGGTACTCATTGATAGCACTTCTTCTGCTTTTCCGCAAGATCCCTCATGTTTCGGAATTCTTGATCCCAACCGTGAGATCTCTACGAACGAAAGCAGGACTCGTCTTTTGACTTTGCCTTCAGAAGAAAGTCCTCCTAGGTACTTTCTCATCGTAGGCTGCAGTACCACAGGCATGGGGAGGCAATAGATTACTATGGGCCTATCCCATCCGATGACCGACCTGACATTCATCCGGAGCACAAACACGCTCTACACAGAAGAAAAACCATGATCTAAAAATCTCCAAAAAGTCGGCGGTACTTAGCGTAGCACTCTTTTCTTTCTCTCCCTCTTTTATTCTTGGACTGCCCGTTGATTAAACTTTTTCTTTCTTTCCTCTACTCGGCCCAGAATTCGTATCTTCTCCGAAACGTTTACTAAAACGGAAATTTTATCTGCCAGAATTTTCTAAAAATATATTCTTCTTAATTTAATGAATTTTCTCCCTTTCTTCATCTGCTTCTGATCACTAAACTTGGTGTAATTAATTTGTACGACATTTTTCCCCAAATCGCACCTCCAGTTGCGCCTTTCATTCTAAAAATGTTAATTTGGACAGATCTCTTATTGACTTTAAAACAGATCACACCTTTCCACGTAAGCACCACGCGAGAGCTATCGTGACTCATTTCAATAATTTGTTTTCATGACAAAGTTAAAGTGTGCTAAAAACTCCCTAAGTGATTTCTTCCTATCATAATTATTCGGTTTTACTGTATAACCTAATCTATTCGTGGAATTTTCCAAAAAATTTACCGCATTCTCATTTCGATCTGCATTCATTCCAGCACCTAACGTTCGATTAGATTCTACTAAATTTCCTATATTTCCCTGCACTAAATTTATTTCTAAGGAAAATCCTCCTTAGCTGGATCATTAATATTTATTCAATTTGGTTCCTCTTGTCAAATACTGGGACGAGTCTCTATCCGTTCAACTCCTTCGTCATTGCGCCTCCTCTCTTGCTTCAGTTCTTTCTGCTGTTATTTGAATTCCTCTCGGAGCTTTCGGATAAGAAGCACGATCGTTTGTATCTCTTTTTCTTTCGCTTCTTCTGCTCATCAAATTCACTTTTTCCTCCGTGTAATCATGTTTATATAAAAAAAACGTATCCCGGAAGAAACGGATTCCTTTCTCTTTTTATCTAAGCAGAGCTTCCAAAATTGTTACATGCAACCACACGTTAAACGAAAAATAATTTTAATTACGAAAACGAAAGCAACTTATTTATAATTAACAGCTTTACGGATTTTTTTAAAGAAATAAAAGGATAATTCGAAACGTTTGCGTGTTACATCCTCTTTGATCGAATTCCCTTATAAGATAAACACAACCTATTGTTATCTGTCAAAATTCTCTGAATGCCTAAAAACGGCTTTTTAGTTTTGAGTTCATTCTGAACTCCTCGAGGCTGATTCGTAACATTATCTATAATTTATGATAATGATATGGGATTTTTATTGTTTTATAAATTATAATCTTATTTATAAATAATAAATTATAAAATATATTGTTAATTCTGAATTAAAACGAAAAATGAATTTTAATGTTGAACAAAAAATAACTTATGTATAATATATAGATTAAACTTTCTGAAAGAAAAAGTACAAATAGTCCGCAACGCTGGTGAATCACGTCCTATCGGGCCAAGTTTCTTTTGAAGACAAACAAATGCTCATTGTTATATATTAAATACTTTCGAGTTTACAACGAACTCCGTTCGCTTGTTCTTTGTAATTGTCCCAACAACTGAGGTCCTCACCAAACGAGTTTTACTCAATCTTTTCTCGTCCAAAATCTCAAGCTCCAGGGTACTTACTGACAACACTTCATCCACCTTCCTGCAGAATCTCTCGTATTTTGAAGTTTTAGATCCAATTGCGAAATCTTCATCAACTAAAGTGGAATCCGTCTGTTGGTTTTCTCCACAGAGGAAGTCCTCGAAGATGCTTACTCGTCATAGGCTGCAATACCATAGGCATGAGAGCTATGAACTCCCATCCGATAACCAACTTGGTATTCACTCGGAGCACAAACTCCCTCTGCCCGGAAGAAATATCATGGTCTAAATACTTCCGGAAGATGAACGGTATTCAGCGTAATTCTCCTTCCCTTTTTCCTTTTTTTTCATTCCCAGATTGCCTGTGGACTATACGCTTTTTTTCTTCAAGTATTCTTTTCATTTGGACCATACTTCGCATTTTCAAAGAAACGTTTACTAAAACGAAAGTCATTACCGATAGATTTCTCCATAAATATGATTTTTCATTAAAACAAATTTTCTTTCCTTTTCAAACATTAAAACAAAACATTCAGCTCATGACCCATAGCCGAACGTCCAGAATATCCTATCTAGCCCACCTACAAAATAGTCATCTAACAGATGTTAGCCCAGCCACGTAGCCCACCTGGGTTTGGCTGCCCCGCGAGGTTGCAATTGTCACCTCTCTTCCCGCTCCCAGATGTTTCAAGGAAAGCTCCAACTTTATAGGTACTTCTTTCGCTATACAGTCTTGAAAGTCTGAAACAAGTGCTCCTGCTGAGTACGCAAAACTGCCTTTGAATCTGCTGTCTCGTTGCACCTGTTAGCGCAGAAACTGACTACTCATATCGAAAAACAAGAGTAGCAGATCCATATTTACACATCTTGCCTTTGCGCTATATTTAAATCATTCATTCAAAAACGTCAATCATTCACTCATTTTTCTTTGAATTTTCTAATTCTTTTTCGCTGTTTTATTATTCGATCTTTCTATAAACGGTACTAGACGAGCCGAATAGATGATTTGATTTCTTTCTTTCGAAAATTTTCCTATAAAAATATTACATCATTGATTTTCTTCAAAATTTTGTACAATCCTTTCCAATTGCTTTCAAGTTTCTATGTTTTTCCCTTCCTACGTTGAAGGTTAAATAATCACTCTTTCCGGTCTTATTCTAAATTTTTCTTATTCACTTTTCGATTATATCAGGCCTTTATCTTGCAGGATTTTATTTCCATTCGCCCCCCTTGTGATTCTATGAATTTTATCTAACTTTTTGTAAGCATCGATTCAGTATTTTTTTCCTTCCAACCAGGCGAACAACCCCGAATATGAACCAACGGTATTCTTAAATTCCTATCAACTAGCATTTCTGCTGGAGAAAATTTACTTATCTCTCAATCCAGTTGCAGCTATTTCAAAATTCCTAAGTGTAAACGCATTTACTGAAACAATCCATCATTATCAAAGGAAATCTGTTTCTCCGTGAAAATTTTGGAAAAAGACATAAGATATCCATTTGTATTCGCTCAAAAGGCATTTCCATATTACAAATGCGCATCTCACTCTTTCTTTATCTTGCTGGACTTTTCCTGGCGACTCAATCTGGCGTACATATTCTGCCTTTTACAACCAACCCAATAACGTCTATTTCGAATGCTTTCCAAATATTTTATTTACTCCAAAGTGTCCTCCCATGAAACTATCATGTGGTTCCTTTAAAATATCTTCTACTTTCGCCCAAGGAATAACAGTTTAAACAGTATGAAACTTCATACTTAGGTGCTCCCATTTTCGGAACAAAACGTTCTTTTAATAAAAAGAGAATCCTATCACGTCCAGTATACTTTCAATGACAATTATCTCTTCCAATCTGTTTTTTTCCCCTTTCTTTCGCTTTTAGAATAATGCTACTTGTTTCATCCTTTCGTTGGCAATCGCTCCAATTTCTGAATTTTTCCTATTCAAAAACTATTTTCTCTACCAAATTTGTTCGTTCTTTCATCGTTCTTTGCATAACACAATAACTACATTGTATCTCCTCGCATAGTCGTCTGGGCAAATCATCTGCGTTTCCGTGTGACTTTCTTTTTCTATAGGTAACTTCGAATTCGTAACATTAAAGCCATCGGACCAATTATTCGTGCAAATCCTTAAAAGAAAGTAACCATCAGAGAAAAGCATGATTTTCTCGCAAAATGAATTTAGTTCCATAAAAATAATGATGGAATGTCTTGATGAAATTTACTGCAGCGAGCAATAATATTTTTCGGCCTTATTCAGGACCCTACTGAAATAAGCGATTACCAACTCTTTTCAATCTTGTACCTGTGACAGAACTTCTCCTATCCTACAACTGGAAGCATTGGTATCTAAAATGAAGGCTTCCTTTTATCGGAAAGGCAAGAATTATCGTTAACGTGAGAGCCTGTTTTAATTTCTTAAATGATTCCTGACAATCCAAATTCCACTTAAATACCGTTGCATTTTCTCTAAGACAATATAAAGATTTATAAATTATCGAGAATTATAATTTACGAATCGTCGGTAATAAGGAAGTTCCTAATTTGCTTTTTAATTCTTGTCACAGTATTAGTTTTCTCTGGATTCGTAGACAGTCCTTTTTCTGATATAACATATCCTAAATATTTCACTTCTC
This sequence comes from Vespula pensylvanica, assembly GCF_014466175.1. Taxonomy (NCBI): domain Eukaryota; kingdom Metazoa; phylum Arthropoda; class Insecta; order Hymenoptera; family Vespidae; genus Vespula; species Vespula pensylvanica. The sequence continues at coordinate 3,759,741 of NC_057703.1, forward strand.
TCGATAAAGAAATTTACATTTTTTATGATTACATTTCTTATGATTACATTTCAATCCTGTCGCATGTAGTTTTGTGAAACCTCCTCCAAATTTTCTATAAATAATTATCTCATCTAAGTACAATAGACAAATTCGATTTTGCAAATACTCAAGAACATGTTTTATCAGACGTTCGAATGTGGCTGGAGCATTGCACAATTCGAAAGGTATTACTTTAAATTATCACAATCCTTTTCTTACTGAGAACGTCGTCTTTTTTGTCCTTCTGGCAAATTATTACATTTCAATATCCACTTTTGAGATTAAGAGTCGTAAATTATCTGTTTCCAGACAAACGATTATAATAGAAGATTATCTGTTCGCGGCAACGTGTATGAACCCTTCTTTGTTACCGCATTCAATTTCCTATAATCCACACAAAATCTCCATATTTGTATCGTTGGAGAGATCCAAGGGCTAGAAGATTCCTCCATCACCTCCTATTCCTTTATATTCTCTATAATTTCACTCACTTCTCCTTTTAAATGAAGAAGTATGTTTCGAGGAACTTATGTTACAGGGTGAGATTTAGTCGGCTCTATAATATGTTTTACAAATCCGCAATTTCTCGCGATAATATTCTGCAAATTCTTCTGAAAATTTTTGGAGGAATTCGGACAAAATTCTCCTATCCCGTCGACAGATTTTCAAAATTCTCCTGAAGAACATTATTTAAATTACTAGACAGCTCTTCTGTAATCCTCGTTACCGAGCTTAAATTCCCCATAACAATCTTTCCAAACTATTCGTCTAATCCCGTCTTCGATGGAAAGTCGCGTTCTAAGATACAATCATTTGCGATATCCGATATCACTAAAAATAACTTTTCCGAAAATACTCCTAATTCTACTAAATATTCCACCTTCTCTTCAGACAATAAAATTTTTTCAGTAGGATAGTGCAGCCTCATTTCTATCAACGAGTTCCTTTTTAATGAGCGATCGACTAGTCTTGAACTTACTAAGGATACATCCGAACTTGTATCTAAAAGAAAAGTACACATCCTACCATTCACCCGTCCATTCTGATATTCTGATTTTACCATTATAACCCTACCATTCTGATTTCGCTGAATATTCCAATCCTACTACCGAATATATCCGATCGAACTTACTGGATTTACATTTTGACTTAAATTCATCCTTGGATCTAACGCACGATTTGATTTCGCTAAAGAATTTTCCAAATTTCCTAAATCCATTTGCATTGAATTCAAAGTGTTGGCTTGACCAAAAAATCCTCTCTAGCCAAATCATTTATACTTATCCGGAACGTTTCTTATTTCAGGGTACCGAGACGAGCCTCTGTCTGCAGAACGTGTTCGTCATTCGGTTCTCTCTCTCTCTCTCTCTCTCTCTCTCTCTCTCTCTCTCTCTCTGCTTCGAGTTTCTTCTGTTGTTGCTTCAGTTCTTTTGGAACATCTTGGACAAGAAGAATAAAGAGTCGTTTTCCTTCTCTCTCTCTCTCTCTCTCTTCTTCTTCTTCTTCTTCTTCCGCTTATTGTCCATCTTGTCTCGTCTGCGAAGCAACGTCTCTGTAATAGAATCAAAACCCAGAAGAGCTTACGTAAATTTCGTGAAAAACAAATTTTAACGTTGGACAAGAAAGAACTTATCTACAATATACAAATTTACGAACTCTCCCAAGGACATATTAATATTACGATACACTACTCGTGGACACCCAGTCGTGAAAAGAACTTTATAACGAATTAAAATAAAGTACAATTAAGTTAGAATGTATAAAGATATAAAAGATTATTATTAGCATGCGATAAATACGAAAAAAAGAACAAAGTTACGAGAATCAAGATAACGCTGATAATAATTGCTGATACTCCCGAACTTTTCAAAATTTTGAAAAATGAATATTAGGACGTTTAGTCGGAAGGAAACAAACACAGATATGTACTCACTTTTCAAGAATCGCTGACAAAGTATAAATCAGCTAGAGTGCTGAAAAAAAATATTAGCAAAAAGGTTAACAATAAAATCATTTATTTTTTCGGGATATTTCATTTATTTACGGGATATCCAAAACGATACTGTTGGACTAAGCAACGAATTTTTTAAATGAAGTATTTAAGGAGATCTAAAATCTATTCAACATAAAGAAAATTCGCTTACCATCCTCAATTCAACGAGGGTTTAGAAAAATCTCACAGGACGCTAGCTGAATATTCGAAAAATTCTATACCAGAAGACAAGAGGGATTGAGATGAGTGGTTACCATACGCAATGTTTACGTATAACATTTTATATAACAGATTATGTCTCTCAGCTGAAAGAAAAATTAGTACTGACAGGTAGTGAAAAAAAAGCTAATACATAAAAAAGAATGGAAGTTAAAGAGGAACGTGATAGTACTTCTAGTAATAAAAGATACTGGTCGGATTTTACTGTACGGTCTCATTATACATTAAGGAAGATCTGTTAAGCTAACTCTTTAAGTGGAGTGAGCCTTTTGCGATTCGATGTCGTAAGTCAGAAGTAAAATTATTGCCCGATATCGCAAAATAATCCGCATATATATATCAATCGAATTAAGCCTTATATTATTTATTAGAGTTCAACGGAAAGAGGAAAGCATTATTGAACGGACAATCGGGCACTGTTTTTCCCCCTTCGTATCTCGAGATTGCAGACTGAATTTTTTCCATGCATGTGGTTATTTCGTCCAGCACCTGTGTCGGATATTTAGAGGTATATTTTCTAATAAAATTGTTTCCCTTAACAAGATTGAATATTTTTATCCCATTGATGCTTCGTCAATAAAATATAGTTCAATTATCTGATTACCGTATATAGCACCATGCGATCTTATGTGAACACTCCATTGTTGCTGATTCTTAAATTTCCTAAGCCTATAAGGATTATCTTGTGTCCAGTAATGTATATTTTATAAATTAACTTGTCCACGTTTGCTAGCTTCATCCGTAAATAAAACATTTTGTAAAAATGAATTGTTATTAACCATTTAATACAAAAACCACTGACAAACTGTATACGATTATCAAAATCTGTCCAATTTCTGATGAAGTGATACGTAATATGGATGAAACTTATTCGTATAAAGAATTCTTCTTTGGCTAATTCCACAATTTTGTACAATTTGTCGTGTCCTATTATTAGAATTACGTGTTACCGTTTCTGATACAACAATAGTATTACCTTCGTTGGTAATAGTTTTGTTATGTTTACGTTTAATAACGTTAAAACTTCCAATTTTTGGAAATTGATAACAAAGCCTTTGAAACATACACTATGACGGTTGATTTTAATTAGGATATTTTTCAGCATAAGCAATATTGATTCTCGTTGCATTTGCAATGTACGCACCATAAACTAAAATCATATCCAACTTTTCTCTATTATTAAATTTTATTTTACACCTCTTTCTTTTGACAATACCTTCGATAATGAAATAATAAAAAATCATGGAAATCGTAGATGATATTATTGAAGTAAAAACACGTGATATATTATTGAACATTATCGGATAAATAGCATCGTCTTTCAATGCGACATTTCAATGCGGTATAAATCTTTCAATGCGATCTTATGTAACTTAAATTTTCATTAATGTTTTGTTAATTAATAGCTTGAGGACAAACAATGTTTAATATTTTTTTACTTTTAATAGTTTAATACTCTTTCAAACTGGTCGAAAAATGTAGGATATCGCATTTAAAAAATAAAATTGATCTTCAAATCTGCTACATGCCTCCACTTATAAAAAAAGTTATATATACCACATAATGTCATTCTTGATATCATATAATCTCTGTAGAAATAATTTTTTGTACAACATATAATTTAGAAGCTATTCGAGGTGATCAAGTTAAGTGCTTCATTCTGTACATAAATAATTCTGGTGTTAATTATTATTATCCTCTATGTTAATAAAATATTCTATAAATTATAGAAATGAAATTCTATTTTAAAACCAAAATCTGTTGAGCAACAGGGAAATGATAGGTATTAATCGCTAAGATTAAATATTAGTACTTCTCTGTTATGAGGAAGTACATGAAAGTGTATTAACAAATTTTCTTTTCCGTATGTCATTTTTTTAATTCATACATTATCTACAAAAAAAGAAACAATGTAGGAAACAGAGTCATCCTGAATGTAGGATAGGAATAGTCGAATCATTATTAAAAAATATACCGTTATCAGACTATTTAACGGAGATATATCACTAAGATCGCACACGCAACATTGGGATAATTTTCTAAAACATATACACTTCACACCATCGAAACAAAAGCTACCAAGTAAAGAGAGTATGTATAAAAAATAAGAAACGTAATGAAACGACGTGGTAGTCTAAAAAATGTCGAGTTACATTACATGTACCACGTTGTTTCGAAAGATATCATTTCGAAAGAAGATTATTAATTATCTGCGAATTTTTTTAATTGCGACCCGCACCGACGGAACTTTAATCATAGAACAAGAGGTTAATGTTTTCGTTTTTCCCATCATGAATTAAAAAATTTCTTTTTTTTTTTAAATATATTCATAAGACTTTCCCTGTTTCTGATAGTTTTAATTTTGCGTTGTTAGCATTCGTGTCAGATTAATTATTGTTTTAACGCCGCCATTGCGTCCTTCGGTATAAATCTTGATTCTTCCAACTAATTTTTTGTGAAAATTTTCTGTTTAATAGTACTTTCGATTTATATCCCTCTTTTTCTTCTTTGAATACTCCTTCCTCGTTATTTTTCAGGGCGTGTTTCTTCTCTTTCTGTTTCGTCGGACTTCAGAGACTTCAAATTGTACGCAATAAACATAAGAAATTAGCGAAGGTCATCGCTTTAAAACGAAAAAAACGTTGTTTGTATATAGCTCCCGAGATCAGAACGCTAATAATAAAATATAAACAATTTACAGTAGAATATGCGATGATACTTGATACTAGTGCATATATTGGCTTTGAACGGGAAATATTCCTTTTCCTCCACGTTTAGATTAGAAATGTTAAAAGAAATTAATCAAGTTGTATTCATAAGGCAAATTCGTAAGTTCGTTGTTATTAGCGAAAATGGAACGCAAAGATAGAACTACTTCGTTTCACGTACGCTAATTTGTGATTTTCTATAAAGAAATCATATCGAAAAATTATTAAACATAAATACAATAGCGAACATTATAAAACAATATATCGCTGAAGATAGAATAAAGTTTATTTCGCAGAAAGAATTCCATCAAAACGTATAAGAAGTATATAAAACTTCTTGATGTTCGCGACAAACGTAAGATTATCAGGATAATAAAAAAGATCCTGGATTGAGTGCTCTCAAGTTGACCTTAGAGTTATTTCAAGAAATAGGGAAAAAAGTACATCCTGACACGGTTCACAGAGCATTACAAAAACAATTGATTCAATGCTAGTGTATAAGTGTATAAGTGAGAAAAATCAGAAGATGAGAATTATTTTCGTTAAGAAATATGTTTGCAAAAAAGAGGCATGGTGGAAAGACTTGATATTTGTGAACGAGAATAAATTTAACGTTTTTAGAAGTAATGGACGCAAAATGGTATAACGTAAGGTCAATGAAAAATTTTAATTTAAAAATCTAAAGCTAACCACGAAACACGGTAGCGGATCTGTAATGGTTTATTTCAATCGTAAGAGTGAGCGAAATAGTTTTTATTAAAGACATTTTAGATAAAAACAAATATTTAAACCTTTTAAAAAATAATTTGATAAAAAGTATTACACAGATGAACATTCGTGACAGTTAAAAATTTTATCAGAGCAATGATCTTAAACATAAATTTTTTTTCAAGGATACTTACTATATAATTATTCAAAAGTTTTGTATCAAAGTTTTGCATCCTTCACCATACTTAGACCCGATCGAAAATCTATGGTATGAGTTAGATCGTAATATAAGAAAAATATCGATAAAATAAGAAGAAGAATTAAAAGTACGTTTAAGAAAGGAGTTAACAAAAGGCGTATTGCAGCAAATTATTTAAAGAAAATTATTTTCAACGTGCCAAACGATTGCGACGTTATTAAACGAACCGGGAATCCAATCAAATATTAAAATTCTTATAATTTTGTTTATTTTTATAACATTTTACTGACCAGTAGCGGTTGAAGATCCTATGGATTTTCCAATGCTCGATCAGCTTATACATTGCTGACACCGACTCTGTTTATACATTCGCGGGAATATATGCGTTTTTTCTTACACCTACAAAAATGATAAATCATACTTTCTAAAAATACGTATTATACTGTTCACTTTCTATATTGTTCTAATATTGTTGTTTTTGTGGTTTTTTTACTTCGACCACTAGTCACTAGATATCTAAGTTTACGTTTTTCAAAATTTGATAGTCTTCCTAAATGGTATGATCTGGATATTTTCCATATGAGCTCAGAAGTATTTATTGTACTAGATACATCTTTATTATTTTCTTCAGATTCATAATTTTCTATCCACGAAATTGCCACTGTGTGCAGGAAATTTTTGTAAATGTTAATCTTTTTTCCATTCAGAATTGCATATGCTTTAAATGAATTTAAAAGTGCAAAGTAGACAAAAAACAACTCGTTTAGTCAATTTTTGTGTCTTCCTAAAAATTGAATAATATGATAGATACTGATAGGTACTTTTTTTGCCATACAAACTTACAACCCTGAGACAAATGCTATTGCCAAATAAGCAAAACCCCACTTAGGTTTGCTTCTACGTACTAAATTTTAAGTGTTAACGGTAAGAGTTAACGGCTTCGTCAATTTACTCCAGCAGTTGGCCTTCGTGGCGAAATCGAACTGAATTGAAAAGGAACTGACAAAGATAATTCGAGCCATCGAATAACTTAAATCCGATTACGAACTAGACTTAACAACAAATTGACGATAAACCTGAGCCAGCTATCGAACAACTGCACAGCTCGAACCTGCCAATTAGTTAATCGAACTTTCTAAATCCACCCGAACCGAACACCGAACACCAAATCTGATCTGACCAAGAAATCGTCTCTAGTTGGGTCCCTAATACTTATTCGACTTGCTAACTTCCGAAATGAGCTTCGAACTGCACATTCCGGTTATCGTTCCGTTTCCTCCACGTCGAGCTGCAGCCAAAGCTCCTAGACGAGAACGAGGAGCTGTAACTCTATTGCTCCTCCATTCTTCGCCTATCGATTGTTACGCTCCTCCGTGAAATTATCTCTCCATAACTTTGTAACTTTTTAACATTATAACTTTTCTTGCATTGTTGCAGCTTTATACACCCTATATGACATTTCACTAATATCTCCATGTATTTTAAATATTTTTAGAATATGTCTTTAGAATATTGGATGAAAATCAATTAACGTTATCGTCTATTGTTACTAATGTTTCTAACTCAAGAACGCTATATTATAGTTCATATGATAATATCAATTTATATGATATCAATACTAGGCTACGTGTTCGATGTTATTCAACGTATTTTGTACTTGTACGATACGCATGTTGTCATTATCGTACATAAAGTACGAATTTAATTTAAAAATGATGTTCGTTTTTATCTGTATAGTCATATCATATATTTTAATGACATTTTTAAACATATTGTTTATAGGCTACAATTATATCAATCATTTTGAGATATTCAGAGAGGCTTGATTTAATGAAATCGAAGAGAATTCAGTTATATAGTTGACATAATAAAGCGTTTTATAGAAATCACAAAGTCTAAAAAAAGTATTTATATTAGTGCAGTCAGAACGAGCAGAAAATCTAACTTCTAATATATTCTTTTATTATATTTTATAATAACTAATTTTTTTTCGTTCGTGGTTGATTTATATAATTAACAATTTTTCCCACATGATTTACTTAACTGCAGTTTATATTATCATGGTAGTTATTACCATCGATTCTACTTATTCCACTTACTCCATAATTATTCTACTTACTTCCATAAGTAAAAAATTATAGGAAGACAATGCTCTTGCAATAATAATTGCGTATAGAATTCTCTGCAATTACGTCAAATTCCTCAATTCTTTTGAAATAAACTTTTTGAAAATTATAAATTATAATCATCACTACTTATCAGAAAATGCTAAGTTTTGCTAAATTTAATAAATTAGATCAAAGATTGCTATATTACTATGATTTTCTTTGCATATTTACTAAAAAGCATTTAAGATAAAGATATTTTATTTTACAATTATTACATTACTATATATCTAATTCGTTTTCAGATGTTTCAATTGTTTATAGCCTCGAACAATACATACGAAATAACCAAACGAGACTGCTACATTGTTAACGCTATATTTGGTACTTATATTAACTTTCATATGAAATTTTTACTGAGATAAATATCTATAAATTGCTGATAATTAATGCATCATGTTAACAGCAAATTTAATATTTGAATTATTGCAGAAAGTATTTTTTTTCTTTTTGCTACGGTATATTATACTTTTCTTTAAGGCGACAATATTTAAAATCTATTAAAAGAGAATATAAAATATATCACTACATATTGAAGATTTCATTTCTTTCAAAAGACTCTCTCATTTGTATTAAATATGTAGATAATAAACACAGATGTACACGATGTATAAAAAAAATGAATTTTTTGTATTATCATCGTTACTACATCCTTATCAAAGTTCGAGCGATCATTCTTTTCTTTTTTGTATGGTAACGTATTATCTATGAGTGTGCATCAAGTAAACGTTTTTGTCTTTAATGTATATGTTATGGTAATGTATTTAACGTGGGCGTTTTGTAAAATGACTGGACACTGTATAAAATGCCCAATTTTTTGGGCAGTGTGTATAATGGGTAAATATTTCACAAATGGCTCGGATATGATGCCCACGGTTCGTTGGACAGTGTGTTGAATCCATAGTTGACATTCTTTTATCTTTGTCTCTCATCACTGTACTCTACCTATAATCGACATTCTTTTACCTGCATCTGTATCTCTGTCCTCTCAGTTATGTTTTATTTTATTTACCACAACTAATGACATATTTTTTCTGTATTCGAATTTAAAATTATATTATATTTTGTTATTTTTCATGGCCATGACGTAAATGAAAACGTTTCATCAGTATTCCTACTAAAGCAGTTGACGGCATATATTTAGGGAGTGCTAAGAGAAATGACAGAATTCAAAGGACTATTTGGAACTAGCATTAACAACTGATGATTTAGAATGATCCATTTATCCAACATCGCATCGTGCTGAGAAAAGTGAGACACAAAACTATACAATTGTTCAACTGACATAAGAAGGGGCTAAATCAAAGTCGCTGACTTTCATCCGTTTGGAATCCATTCAAAACAATACAAAAAGGGCACATATATTATTCTTTTTATTATATTTATTATTATTTTTATTATTTAATATTTATGTTCTCCTAATTAATACATGTGTGAATAGAAACTGTTAAATTTTAGCATGTCAGCTGTAAAAGAAAAAAACTTATGGCCACCATGAGATGTCCTTCGCCCCGAAGCAGAATAACTTTTATTTTAAATATTTTTCGAAACGAGCCAAACGTAGTTTGGGAAACAATTGCGAAATTTCAAATGGAACATCCTGTGCACCTTAGTTTATATTCTATAATATTTTATGTTGGAAAATGCTATGAAGTAAAAAAAAAAAGCACTACAGGCTGTATCTAGCATATTGTAACTCAATAGTCTAATATATAAAATATACTTTATTTTATTATAACGGAAAGAATAACGATCAGAATATGCTTTAACAGGAATGGACTACTTATTAGTCTTATTTGATTTACTATCGAAAGAAAAAGAATAAAAAAGAAAGGAACTAAGAAACCGTCTTTTCTTTTGACATGATTTATACGTTACATACAGTCTAACTAAAGTTATTAATTCTAATAGCATGGATTACATTTTATATAGACTTGCTAAAATTATGCTTATTCTAACATTTAATTTTTCTTTCTGTTCAAGATTTGTTAACTTAACTTACTATTTTTCCAAGATAATTCACTTTATTTCAATTTACTTCGCGTTAGTTTCTCTCTTTATTGTTACCGCTGCTAAAATAGGGTAGATAAGCGGCGTATAGTAAACAAAACAGGCTGAACAAAGAGCCGACGGAAGAGACGATAAGCAAACCGATTCGAGATGATGGTATAAACGGACGAACAACTATTTCACTCTTGTAATATATGGTATCCTAAATTGATTCAATGTAATTTCAATCAGAAGCTTAGCGATTAATTAGTTATCTCAACGTGATCTGAAAAATTAATTGAAAATGCGGTAGAGTCTGTGCATATTATTACGAAAGATACACGATATCGCTGTATATTTTATTGCTAGCGGTTAGCGCCAGATCGGCTTGAAATGATGAAGGTTCAAAGAAACGATGCAGCATTATACGCCCATCAAAAAACTCGTAGGTTTCGTTTCACGAAATCCTGAAAAAAACAGGAATGCTGGCGACTGTTTGGAGACCATCGAACACTCAACAATCGTGACCTTCTTAAGGTCGAAATCCCGCTTCAGCCAGTAGAAGTTGAGCCTTTAGACTATACGAGTTTACGAAAATAAATACTTTCTGACTACGCAATGCAGTGCGAACATTTCAAAGGTTTATTGATAATGCTTTAGAGTTACAGAGACTAGATTTTTGCTACGCGTATTCAGGTAATATTCCCGTAGTTTTTATAAGGAACAGAAGAAACATCTGAAAAACTCTTTTTGTTCGTCTTGATAACCAAAAAATCGTTATCAGTCCTTCCAAATGTATTCTAGGGAGAAAGTGGTAAAATTTCTTGGCTGTACAGTTAACGAGTTATATATAACCGTTAGCGAAATGCATCGAGATCGTGGAGAAGTTTCCACTTCTAGTAAAAGTAAGGAGTTGTGAGAATTTTTACGTATGTTGAATTTTTATCGACAATTCATACCGAGAGCTGTGGAGTTCCAGACCTCGCTTAACAATCTGCTGTGAGGATCTAAACAGAAAGTTCAGCGATTTGTTGACGGATATCGCAAGAAAAACTTTTGATGGAGTAAAAATGAGTACGCCAGAGTTATGATGCTAGCTCATTCAATTTCAAAAGCATTCCTTGCCATAACGATAACGACACTATAACCATTATGACGCCTCCGATTTCGTTATAACTCTCTTCGCAACTCTCCAGCAACGGGTGGATAAAATATGGTAACCTTTGGCCTTTTTAACGATATCATTAACTTAAGTATAAGAGTATGTACAACATAAGTGTACAGCGCTTATCACCGCGAGTTACTTGATGCTTTAGTTACGGTCAAAAGATTACATAGAAGAGCGACCATCCGTAATTTATACTGATCTTTAATCTATGCTTTCCATCAAAGGTCGGATAAATACACGTCAGGACAATTCCGCTATTTAGATTTTATTGGTAACAAATACATCTTATCAAACAGAACAATATGGTGGCCAACACACTTTAACACATTGCGCAATGTCGACTATAAAAAATTAACAATGTCACAGAAGACAAATGCAGAATTAACACGTATACTGAAAATAAACAATGCATTACTGCGGCTAAAAAGAAAATGTTTCCCGGCGTCAAACTTTGAAATTTTCTGCGATATACCAAACGATGTACCAAAACGACCTGACTCTTCGTTACGAAAGATTCAAAATGACAAATTTTCGATGTTCTTAATGGCCTCAATTATTCAGATAAGAGAACTACAGTCACAATAATAAAGCAAGTTTTCGTTTAGCCTGAAATTAACAAAGATGTTCGAAAATAAGCATAGGTCTGTATATCATGCAAGAAAGCAGAAATTTCACGCCATGTTTCTTCACCGATCGGTGAATTCATTGGCAACAGTGATTAGATCATATTCATGTCGATATAGTCGAGTCATTAGCGATTTTGGAAGATTGTCTGCAGTATAGTTCTTGGTCGCTTCATTAGGTAACCAGAGGCTTCTTCAGTCGCTGATATTTCTGCCGAAATCGTGACCAAAACGTAACTGATTGGTTGAATAGCTAGATATAAAACATCGCCAAAAATTACAAGAAACCAAGACCGACAATTCGAGACATATGTGTTTAAAAAATAAAGGTCCGTACGAAGTAGTAAGCAGGGAGAATAGGACATTCACAAGATGAACGGAAGAGCAACATAAGTTTCAATCGACAGAGTCAAGTTAGTTCATATGCTTGCCAACGAGTTTAACGTCACCCATAAACTCTCCACATTACTAACTTCAACTCGAACACTGACGTATATTATAGATATTATATATAGATGATTCAGTATATTATATATAGATGATTCTCAATAAGGTCAGGTAGCAAGCATGCTTACCGGACCATCTACACTTCAGGAATTTAACGCTATACAGTGCCCAAGGGGGGGATATAAATCTATAAGGCTTAGATCTATAAGGGCGCTGCTAAAATAGGGTAAATAAACGATGAACAGTACAATATCTATATTTACAATAAATGGTCTGTATATACAGTGACTCGCTTTAATATTCAGACATCACTAATTTCCGAATATGATTGTTGTATACATCTATTTATAGTTAAGTTAAGGAATTCACGTGTTTTTATCAAAAAGTACGCTTTTTCTAGTTTTTAGAAACGTAAGTATTACTTATTTAATTAACATAATTATCTATATAGTATAACAAACATGGGCTATCTATATAATATAACAAATGGGCATCCAAAGCTACTTAATATTCACGTAAAATTATCAGGAAAATAGAACAAGATCCTGCATTGAGCGCTCCAAAATTGATCGCAGTTTTATCTGACGAAACGGCAAAAAAGTTCATACGGATACGGTTCATAGAATATTGAAGGAATATGGATATAATGGTAGAGTTGCTCGTAAAAAGCCATTTATAAGCGAGAAGAATCGAAAGATAAGAATTATGTTTGCCAAAGAGTATATTTGTAAGACATGGTGGAATGATGTGATATTTGCCGATGAGAGATAATTCAATGTTTTTGGAAGTGATGGATGTAAAATAGTATGGCGTAAAGTCAATGAAGAATTAAAGTTAAAAATCTAAAACCAACCATAAAATACGATGGCGGTTCCGCGATGGTTTGAGGCTATATATTAGCTGCAGGCGTGGGCGAATTAATTTTCATTGAAGACATTTTAGATAAATATTTTCATATTTTAAAAAATAATTTGATAAAAAGTGCAACACAAATGAACATTCACAATATTTTTAAATTTTATCAAGGCAACGACCCTAAACACTATCACGTATCGTTCAAGAATATCTATTATATAATTGTCCGAAAGCTTTGCATCCTACTTCACAATCACCTAACTTAAACCCTATTGAAAATTTGGGATAAAAAATGGGATGAATTAGACCGTAACATACGAAAAATATCAATAACATTAGAAAAAGAGCTAAAGAAACGTTTGATAGAAGAATGGAAACGTATTTCAAGCAATTATATACAAAAAATTATTGTGAACATGCGATTAGCATATGTTATTAAACAAAAGGGAAATCCAACTAAATATTAACATTTTTATAATTTTGTTTAATTTTGTTAATAATGTGTATAAAAATATTGTTCTCTTAGATATCCGAATATTTTTGCGACACTAGAATTAAGCATTATTTTGTTTATGTTATATTATATAGATAATTATGTTAATAAAATAAATAATTCCTACATTTCTAAAAATTATAAAAAATATACTCTATGATGAAAAAACGTAAATTCCTTAACTCAACTAAAAATCTAACTATGTATACAACAATCATATTCAGAAATTAGTAGTGTCCGAATATTAAAGCGAGTCACTGTAATTGGACAACAAATTTTTATTTCTCTTTTCACAATGGTTATCCTTCTACAAATTCATGTAACTTTAAATACATTGACATGTCCATATATTTCTAATTTTTCAAGTCTGTTTAAAAATAAAAAAATGTTAAAATTTTCAAAATGTTAAAAATGTTGAGAATATTAAAATTTTCTACAATAAATATTCTAGTGATTTTAGAGAAAGGAAAGGAAAAAGGAAGAGTTTCTGTAAAAAAATGTACGGAAAAATGTAAGAAAAATATTTCAGGTGTCGTATATGTTTTGTTCAAAAATTGACACTTTATCCGTCTCATATCTTTGTCTTCGTTTATCATCTAATGGATCCTTCGATTTTTTTTATCCTTTTCGGTACATGTGTGTATGTGTGTGTGCGCGCGCGCGTGTGTATGTATAAAGAGAGATTTCCTTCTTTGGTGATATATAAGAAAGTAGTAATTGGTGAGTGCGAAAAGTTACTTAAGCAAAATGTAGCATGGAAATTTCAAAGGGATTAGTGAAGAAAGATAAAGAAAGAGAAGAGTTGAAAAAAAAGGCAAAAGAACCGTAATTAAGAAGGTGGAGTAGAAAAAAGTGAAATGCAATAAGCGATTTGGAGGTTAGATTCATAGTGATTGGCTTGAAAAAGATGAGAAATGAGAAAACAGAGTTGGAAGACGGCATTTGTGGAGGTAGAGAGAAATAAGAAAAGATCAATTAGGAAGAGGACGATAGTCTAGAGAAAGGAAAGAAATGGATAAGAAGTGGAAGAGAAGATGGACAGAAGGAAACCGACAAACATGAAAAAACTGTGAAGGTAGAGAAAAGATCCAGCAGTAATAATATGGACTGCAATAAATATGGTGGAGGAAAGGGGATTAGAAAGGAAGAAGGAGGTAAAGATACGACAATCGAAAAAATTAGCAAGCAACGTGAGATTCAAGAACGTGTTATAGAGGGTCTTAGCCAGAGTCAAAGTTACATAGGTAGATTTATTAATATTTGGAATAAATAAAAGCTAAATTATGTTCGCGGTTTTCCTTTAAACCAAACCACTCCATTGCTAACTGAAGCCTTTTCCCGCAAGGAATTTTTCCCAAGATATTTTGAGTTATTATATTCGTACGATGCTTATTCGGCAGCGCATGTAGCCTCTTCGATTCTAGATTAAAGTTATTTCCAAATGCTGTTCATCAGAAATACTTCAAGATCATACGCGATACCTCAATATCTGATATATCATCATTGTTCAAACAATGTTACATAAATAAACAATATTCTACTAATTTAGTAAATAATTTTAAATACCTTTCTTGAATTTTGTAAAAATTTGAAATCTCAATTTTACTTAATAATTTACATAATTTTAATTAAACTTTTTGAAAATTTATGGGTCACAGAAAATTTTTTTCGCAAATTATCGACTAACTTGCGGATCTCCAATTAAACATCGCTATCCTATGATTTTTAAGCGCGATAACTCCTTTAGTTTATGTTTGTGATTAGAAAATCTACAGAAATCTGTTTCTTTTGACATAAAATACCTTTCGATGTTTTGATCAAAAAAGGAAATTGAAAAAAAGCATTATTTGCACGTGCTAATCTTTGCCTCAACAATACGTCATCTACGTTTTCCTTTTTATACATTATTGCTATGATAATTTTACATATTAAATCAATTTTATCATACTAAATCAATAATACATACTGAAATCAATTTTCCTAAAATCGTCAATTTGTTTAATGTATGAGTAAAAGATTCATCTTCGTTATAGTCAACAATACTTTTAATTTAATCATGTCATCTTTCAATCATAAAGATTGTTTCAATAAAATTTTCATATTTTAGATCCTAAATCTATTTACGGAAAAGGAAAATCTTCCGAAACGTAGTCTGATTCAAGCATCGATAACTTTACTTACATCTCACAGTATTAGGATATGGCGAACTGTTAATTTTTTCAGTATATTTGGTGATAAATTTCCAAGAACAAAAATGTTCTTAATAGTGACATGAATCGCCAAAAATGCGCATATGTGCGTCAATGTGCGGATTATGTGACCTAAATATGTAACTCCTTCCTAAAAAATTGACATTGATCAATTTGTAACGTTAATCTTGCTTTGTTTAAACGATTTGCTAAACGATGGAATTTATTAAATTGGTGCATATGTGGTATGAGGAAATCCTTCGTAGGTAAGACGAATTTCCACTATTATGCGAAGCATAACCAGAAATTTTTCGCCGGCTTCCCACAAGTCACTAAAATGAGCCAATCGTAGAGTGATAATGTATCAATTCACATCTTCGCTTGCTAGTTCGTATTATATTGGTGTTATGTTCTTTACCTTTAATTTGTTGTCTGGATCTACAAAAATAGTCATGTTATCCGAATATATTTGCCACAGATTTGTCTCTATAGACAATGAACTTTTTTAGAATGGCTAGAAAAATATCCGTGATGAGATTACTCACAAGGATCGTCTTGATGGGAAAACACACTGAAGCATAATTTAATCACAATGGTTTTCATTCGAAGTACTTTTGATTCGTAGAAAATGTAATTTTTTCTCGCTTCCTTTCATACAATGGAATTTAATGAAAATCTCCAGTTAGATCGAAAACTTAAAAATAGAGGATACATCCTAAATGTTTAAGAATTACCTCTATGCTATGAACTGGTTATACATCCTTAATTCATTGAGTTTCCAAAAATCTATGAACTCTTCACTTCTTTCTCTCCCCACCTATACGTCGAGTTTTTCGATACCAAACAAAGGGATAAATTGTAAGGTGACTAACGTTTTTATATTATTTTTTTAATATTTCTTTAATTCAGGGATCCATTTCGACTTAATGACAATGAAAATAACGATACTGCTTTCGATTATCTTTTTATCTTTAGTTTCTATAGAATGCGAAGTTAAACTTATATATTGCCTCGGTCTCCAGATAATACGAATATATTGGAAAACTTTAAACGAACTGATCAAAATTATAACGTAGAATAAAAAAACAAATTGGAGAATATAATATTATAAATTTCAATTAGTTTATTGATAATTTATTGATTTAATAGGTTTAAGACGTGTATTTTCTCGAAAAAGCTCTACTCTATTTTCACTAAACATAATGCGAGAAATTGGAAGTTACTGTGTTCTACTTCCTCTAAAGAAAATAACACGACTTTTAACGTCAACAATTAAAATTTTTTTTTTTTTTATAAAAATGGAAAGCCAAGAATTCCATTGGTTTCTAATGGAAAATCATTTCGGATTACAATAAGATATAGGACCATTGCAATTATTTTTCAATAATGTTTCGCAATAAAGAGATTTAGAATTTATACGTCTTACTCTCCTCGTCAAGAAATATTAATAAGTGTGGTATCTTTAATATCTCAATGACGTGTGTAACTTTTTACATCTGTGACAAATAATTTCAGAACATTATGACCTCAAGATATGCGGTTGGAAACAAATCATCAATAAGTGTAAGGCAATACATAATTTCTTAAAAAATATTGAAAATTATGATAAAAAAAAAGTATCGGTTGACTATCATCGTTATTTGATCGCGATAAATGAGCAGTTTTACATGTAGCTTTCAATTCTCATTTAACAACGAAACAAATAATGGAAAAATTCGGTGTTAGTGCTAATGTCTCAAGTATTCAAAGAGTTATACTATCATGCAAAAATATTAAAAGACGAGAATAGAAAAGAAACCTGCGTTAATGACGTACCATCAAAATGAAGTTCCACGCTTTACAAAAAAAAAAAAAAAAAGATTACCTTGGAAGAAGAATAGAGAAAAGTACTATGATCAGACGAAAAAAAAAATGTAATTCGGATAGTCCTCGTGAGTTTCAATACTATTTTTTATGACATATGGAAAGAGACATGTCAACGATGCGACGATAAATAGAAGGCAGCATAATAATTTAGATTGGCATTGGTTATTTCGACAAGACAAGCATTAGATTCATTAACGGGAGAATGAACATTGTCCAATATATAAATATAATTAAGGAACGAATAAATACACATGCAGAACGAATTTCTGGACATGCCTTCATTTTTCAGCAAGGTAATACAGCTATATATACATCAAAATTGTCTAATCACGTTTTAATGAAAATAATGTATCTATTTTTTTATAACCTGCACGCTCTCCGGACCTTAATATTATTGAAAATTGCTGGTCACAACTTATTCGCAACGAATACAAAAATGATAAGCAGTATTAACGCGTACTCGAATTAAAGATTACTGTACATTGGGATATCTTAAGTCAAAATTATATCCAAAATCTTTATAAGTCAATACCAAATCTTATAATGAAAGTAATAGAAAACGAATAGGATGTACTCTAAATAAAAAAATATGTATGATAAATAATTATTGTTAGGTAAAATATATGTTGATTATTATTTTGTTATTACATGTGTGCTATCACTTTGTTCTTAGAATAAAACAATTTTTTTTCTTATCCACAAAACCTTACGAAATTGCGACTTATTTTCAACGAATCGCATATTTTGAACTCATGATGTTTTGAAATTATTCGTCACAGATATAAAATTTTACATGCTTCATAAAGAAATTAAATATAGCATACCTGAGCTATGTTTTCGATGAGGAGTGTAGTTCGTTTCATTTTATGCATTATTATGAATACTTAATCGCCGATTTTTTTTATTTATTGTTAGTCGGGGCAAAGAAATTTCAGTAATTTTTCGATTTTTTTGTGATAAATTTTATGTTGCACAATGGGGCGTGATTGAGGCTTGCTGTTTGAAAATTTCATCTCGGGCAGATCTTTGGCAAAGTGTCGTATATTTTCACATGTAAAGCATTTCAATTGGACTTTCGATTTTGCTCTGTCAATTTTATTTCCATTGTACAAATGTAAAATCAATTTTGATCAAATTTTTGGAGTTGATTTAAAAAATGTTTACAGTTTAGAAATTTCATTTAATAATTTGTGATTGTAAATCTTATTTTAATAATGCGATAGAAAAACTTCTGAATCAATCGAAATCTAGATCTTTTTATGGGTCCTTATCGAAATTTTACAAATAATATTTACTGAAGTGCTACCGTACGACTAATGTTTAATAAGAAAAAAAAAAATTAATAGAAAATTGATTATTACCGAATTATATTGAGATGTTTAAAAATTAACACAGAATTTCATAAAAACAAGCCTACAACTTGACATTATCATATACCAATCAATATCAATTATTAACTAATGAGAATTTTTCTATTGTATATTGGATAACAAACGCTTTATATCAAGTTTAAATTTTGTCACTTTTACCAATATCGAATTAAATTCTTTATTTATTCTAATTCTTAGTGTAAATATAACACTCTCGTGTTACGTCCTACGGCGTAATTCAAGTTTGGTCAGTTTTTGGTCAGGCCGTAAAGCCTTTACCAATGATAGACCTAAAGGAACGTGAATTCGAAGACAAGACAGAGACAGAGATCAATAAGATGACGTAGAAGGACATCTGATATATTAATAAGTTAGGAAAGGAGTAAACCGATAGACATTGTATTAAAATAACGATTCCACATTGCTTTCTTATAAGTGGCATATCAAGGTGGTTTTTCGTCTCTCGGATAATGTTCAGTAGACGTTATAAAAAAATACAAGCGTTGTACCAATTGAAGACTCGTCGACTTTTGGACAGTTTTAGAAATTTATTAACACCATGATTGAGTACGGAATACAGATTATTAACTGATTATTAGTTTTACGAAATAACAAATGCGGACTTATTATTTAATTACTGGCTTCAGAGTACAGAATACAAACTTAAGAACTAATCGCGGACTTATTAGTTAATTAGTGACCGGTTTTACAAAACATAAACTACTGACAGATTTTCAGGCGCACCCAGCTGATCACTTACGAAACGTACTGAGCGTGAAAGATTTGCTTTTTATTGGATAATTATGTTACCAGTACGATTTTGATTGGTCCATATTTTAATAAAAACGTTATTGTATCAAGATGTAAACTGTGATTTTACCAAAATTATGAGATTTTCTATAAACGTATGTTTAGAAGGATGTAATCAGTTAATAAGTCTATATTCTGTATTTGTTAAAGAGGCTAATAAAATTATAAGACTTTAATAAAAAAAATTAATGATTCTCCAATCATTCGATCAATCCGTATTCTCTTGCAACGGCTACTGAACGCTGTCCGACTAACTCGGAATTCTCTAAATTTAAAATAACCTAGAAATGTACAAACAGAGAAAAAGAAAAACAAATTTTGAAGGAAGAAAGAGAATTTAATAGCGAAAAAAAATTTGAAAAGATAATTCTCAGCGTTTCGCTTTAATTGAAGAAGTAAAATTATCGTTAACGATTAGCGTTTAAGGTAGAAAACTTGAACTTGAAATTTGGGAATATATAGACAAAGTGATTGTAAATAGTAAATTGAAAACAAAAAAGAAGAAATATACAGCCAAAAGGATGAAACAGAAATTTTCTTGTAATTATTGTCACAAGAAAGGACATTGGTATCGTGAATACAAGTGAAACGAGTGAGTGATAAAGCAAACAAAGAGAAAATCAATAAGCGCTTAAACATGGAAGAAACATATAGTGCGTTAGCTTTTTTCGAACTTGTGAAATGAGATTTGTTTAGATGGCATACTCGAATTCTTCAAAGCATGATATTACACCGCGAGATATTTGGAAATTAAAATTTGGATGAAAATTGAAATTACAAATACGAATATTTTGAGAACATAACGTATAAAAATATGCCTAAAGAAAATAGAGAAAAAAAAATAGATAAAAAAGCTGCAAAATAATACTAGTTGGTTACGAAGATGAATTAATAAACTATAGATGAAAATATCATGAAGTATGAAAGCACACGAAGAAGTGATTACTCAAAAAGAATTCAGTAAAAGGATGTTAATAAATTTGAATTTTTAATGATATTACGAACCTGTAAAAGAGGAAGAAATTTTCGAATTAGGTGAATCATCTGATGTAAATAAAGAAGAAATGTCAATCTCCTAATGTAAACAATAATATGCAAATTGAAGTGCAACAAACCGATAGGCCATTGCGTAACAAAAAAACATTAAAATCAGCCAATCGCTATAGAGAGTTCGATTATGCATCGTTGGAAAATGTAGTATAGCAAATATATGAAGATCAAATTCCGAGGTAAAACCATAGCTTCTAAGTGAGTTTATACTAAGAAGTTGGACTTAGACGATAAGATTTCACGGTATAAAGCTAGACTTCTAGCAAAAGGATTCGCTCAATGTGAAGGAATTGATTTTTATAAAACTTTTGCAATAGTCATTAGATATAAATCGATTGGAATACTCTTGGCTGTTGCAGTAGATGATATAAAATTAGTTCAAGTTCATACTAAAACTACATTTCTTCTAAAGAAATAATATTTACAAGGATATAGTTACAAGAATTTATTAATGAAGTTCATTTACAAGCTAGATTAAAATAAAGTTTGTATAGCCTTAAGCAGTCATCATAATATTAAAATTCGAAATTTAATGAGTTTTTAAAGCAATTAATTTTTACCATATAGGAAGCAATAATTGCATTTTTGTGGATAAAACAACTGCTATTGTTGTTATTCAACAACATTTTTGTTATTCTTGCCTTATATGTAAACGATGTTTATTATTATTTATCACTTTTCGCAGATAGTGTTGATACCTGTCTTCGCGGACATTATAAGCATCGTGATTTTTGTAAACACATATGCTCGAGAACTGAATCGACAATTGCAGGCAGAAGGATATCCGCGATAAAAAACCATAAGCTAGTCTTCCATTTTTTCTAATCAAAAATTCATTTTTTTTCTTTCAATTTTATCAACAACCATTCTTTTTGGTTCAAAGAATAAAATAACACGTGACCCACGAATGATGTGAGTCTTTGAATAACGCGTAATAGATCCTGCATATGATACATGTACTTGTAATTTTGGCCATTTCGGAGTTTTGGCATAAATGTAATCTTTTTAATTTCTATTCCTTCCACTAGGGTCATATCCTTCGTTGAAATTGAGCATTTCAGCTGAGAGAAGCCATTAACAATGCTTGATTTTGATCAATATTCAGATCACTTTAATATCGAGTCCGTATTCTATTATTTCCCTTGAAGCAGGGATACCCAATTGATTCCATTAATTTTGAATAAAAAGTACACGGCCTTCTTTTACATATTTTCTTGAAGATTGAAGCAGTTAGTTGTTTTTACATTAAGTCCTCATTCCATGAATCGAATATCTGAGGACAAACTGCATCTGGTCCATAATCATTGACGACGTTTTATATATGAAATTTCTTCGCGGCACGCTGAGGGTTTCTTCCTTTTCGTAAATCACGAATTCGACGTTTTTTATTCACATATTGTAAAGTTGCCCGTATCTTTACTTAACAATTTATAATTTATTTTATGATGCAGTGAACCATTGGAATTCATGCTAATGATAGCACCTTCGCATCGAGTTTGATACGAACTACATAAGACAAAGTTGATTCTTTTGCCACCTATAAATTTCGTAACATAAGAATTATATAATTCCACCACATTATTATCGACATTTCATATCAAACTGGACGCATTAGCAACACATAAAAATACCAGTGGTTTGCATTTCCTGTACCTGTTTAGTCTCAGCAGGTTTTGCCTCACCATTGCAGTAATCCGCTACATTTTTCGTGATGGCCGAAAACATGATACAGTCTGTTGCGAATATCCTTTTGCAATTCCTCCACATTGCTGTATCCACAGAGACTGAGACTGATCTTTTTGCTTTTGTACGATATTTGATATAGCAGTTCGCAAATGTTTCAGATATTACCGCAAAATATTCCGCTGATGACGGTGTCGTAATTTTTATTTAGACAAAGAGCTTGCAAATGGCTACTATAATTACGTAATATATGATTACGGCATTAAATTTTTTCTATTAATAATTTTGGTCAGTACGGTAATGAATTTATGAGTTTTCGGTAGTTTCGGTACTCCTCGGAGTTTTCGGTGCTCTCTCCACCTCCGATTAATTTTGTATATTTCAAATCATGCATTTCAAGGCTACAACGAAACTCGTCTACTATCGCGTTTGATTCCATTTCGGTTGTCAGGTCATAAAAACTTGTAAAGCATTGCTGATCACGAGAAGCAACTTTTGTATGGTATATTCGATCACAAAAAAAAACAATATTTATTGCAGATTATATAAAATCTTTTTTGTTATAAAAACCAACGATTGCGGCTACACTCAATAAGGGATTATACCGATTTTTATACTACTTTTTAACCCATGATACAATTGCGACGATGGTGATACAAGGAATACCGTCGTGATCGAGTTTCCTTTTAAACGAGCAATCCTTGTCTTTTCCTTTGCAGCTTCAGACCTTAATCTGTATGCCGTATCAGATACAATAGCATGGTATTTTATCCATGTATTACTGGAGAAACATGGCATAATTATCGTAGCACGAAGTTCTTCTAATTATGAATGTCCGTCACCTGTAGATATTATTCCGGATACTATACAGGCTTTAATATTCGAATATTTTTTCCGTTATATCATCAGTCTTAATTTTACTGATCAAACCACACATACTACATTTTAATTTAATAATATTAATATTGAAAGAATGCTATTTATAAAGTATGAAATATTTATTGCTTGATTGAAATGCTTGAAATGATTGAAATTGCCCTGACAATTGAAACGAATTTTTATCATTATTTATATTTGATATGCATTCTATTTGCAGAAAAGATAGAGAAGTAGTAAAAATATTTGTGTTTACCTGTACATTCCAAATATGGAATTTATGAACTTTATGTGACTTTTTATTTCTTTTTCTTGAAATATTAGTATGTCAGATCCTTTCTTCTAACAATGATTCTTTAGTACCAGTCTAGTACCACTTAGTACCAGTTTCTTTTTGTTAGATTTCTTTTCCTGGATGACATTTTTAAATCACTTACGAAATAAAACTGCTAAACTTACTGACCATCAAGCTTCCATTGATTGTTAGTAAAAAACGGAATAAAAACAGAGACATTACGGACTAGTAATACATTCATAAGATAGAAAAACAAAGAAAAACGATAACGAAAACAATCATATGTTGTTTGTAGCAGACAACAATTGATGGATGGTCAGACAGATCGTGTCCTTTATAGATGAAAGTTTGTGAAAAATATGTGAAAAACCATCAAGTAAAATGACACATTCTTGTTGTCATCATGTGATGTATATAATATAAGTATATTCTTCTACTTCTTCTCCTTATCATTGTTTTTATTATTATATTATTAAATTATATATTATTATTCTAATATAGTAGTAATATGAAGTGAACTCCTACAGAGGAAACCATAACAAAATAGTTGAAAGAAAAAAAGCAGGTAGATAATGTGGAAACGAATTAGTTTTGATTTTTATTAAAAATAGTATATAATATATATGTTCACTAATTATTAATTTTGAAAAAATAACCGACAAATATGTATACTTTATATGCATTTATCATCAAACAAAACTATATTGTTGCTGTATCCTATCTGGTACAGATCACCGCAAAATTCACGTTAGCCATCAGTGGAGGAAATAAATATAAGAGATTGGATAGTAACGTTTTATTATATTATATTATTTGATATATAATTATCAAATAAGGAAAAAAGAATAAATTAGTTCATTATTTTCATTTACATCAATACAATAATAAAAAGCACGGAATAACTTAGCCTCGAATCTGTGATTCCTCAATTACGAATCTAAATGCTTGCCAATGTGTTACATATCGCTTAAAGAATGATTATTTTTTTAGTTTATAAAATAAAAAAGAAACTGCAAATTTTTCAAAAATTTAACAATACTTTGGTAATTCCGATTCATTGACATGAACAATTGAATACGCATTTTCTTATTTTTGCCATAGTTTAACTTCGAACGTTGATATGTATACATTGTTTTCTAGAAAATTATATTCAGTGTTTACTATTAGCAATTATAAGTTTACGAACCTATAGTTTTCTTCATATTTGGAGATCTCTGTTACGGCAAGTTTGAGTTACTTATGGCACAAAATGATAATCTAAAGTTATTTATGAACAAAAGTGGCAAAAATTATACCATCAATAATCAATCGATAATTTAACCGGAGACTAGAAACTTCGACAGGTCCAATGGATATCGATAACCCTAACACTAAACACGATGCTACACAGAAACGGAAATTCAACACATCAAATAGCTACCTATCCCTAGCAGATGTGGATGAACCACATGATAAATGGCTAAGCAAAATATCATTTAACGAAGTACAAGAAGCAGAAGAAGTACTTCCAGGGAATGATAGAACGGAAAGGAATAACCCCCACCAATACATATAGAAGTTCATGTCATTGAACCGCTGACTAATCTATTGAAAGAAATAGTTAAAGACGAGTACATATTAAAGCATCTACAGGACAACCTCGTTAAAGTGCAAGTCAATACCTCTGATACCTACAGAAAGGTCACTGAGGCCCTGAAACAGAAGAACACAAATTTTTATACCTATCAGCCAAAAAAGGCAGAAGTTATATAAGGTAGTACTTAGAGGGATGCATCCAAGAACAGATACTGGCACTATAATTGATGAATTGAAAAGAATAATCCTTCAGGTAAACAAATAAACAATATAATTAAACGTGAAATAAAGCAAATATTGCCGCTATTCTTCATCGACCTTGAACCAAATAATTATAACAAAGATATATACAAAATTGATAAGCTGCTTAACACGATAGTTTCCTTCGAACCTCCCAAAACAAAAAGAGATATTCCGCAATGTTTACGTTGTCAAAGCCATGGCCATACCAAAAATTATTGTAATGAAACTCCAGCATGCGCATCATTTTTCAAATGCGCAGGTAAGCATTGGATCTCGAGCTGTATATATATATATATATATATATATATATATATATATATATATATATATATATGCAAAAAAAAAACAAGGTTAAATGCTTTAATTGTCCGGGAGATCACCCAGCAAGTTACAAAGGCTATATAGTTAGAAAATAGTTACAGCAAAAACTCTATCCTAAACTTAGACACAAATCAGCTTTTGAATACTTTAATTCAACAAACAAAATTACCTCTGCAAACTTCAGCAACAATTTCTTCGGGGGGCCGCAGTTAAATCCAAGAATATACATATGCAGATATATCTCGACCGTAGGAGACGTTAATAACGAATCTAAATAACGTCACTGAGTCTAAGACATCTGAAGTTAAAAACTTGCTGATATACAGCTAAAACCTCAGAAGTAACATCAAACATGCTGGTTCAACAAACCTATCTCCTAACTCAACAATCACAACAAGTAAACAAAATGTTAGAACTTTTAACGTCCATGTTAAACAAGAACAACAAATAAAATAGATTCATTAAAAATTGCAATTTGGAACGC